>NW_020622934.1:12681547-12820302 GCF_003573695.1 Papaver somniferum
AAAAAAAAAAAAAAAAAAAAAAAAGACCAGACCATCAGACCAACCGGAATAAATTCAATAAAGTCGACCACTGGAGCCCTTGTATATGCCAGTTGTGTTGACCAAGAGTTAGGATTATCACCCGCTGGTTCCCTTGTATATGCCAGCTGTGTTGATATTAGTCAGACCGGTATCTCAGTCCATTAGGATAGGTTCACCTTAGTCAACATCAAAACCATCAATGTTTTTCTCTACATCCATCTTCTTAATCTTTCCATGTGATTGGTTGACTCTGGTTATGATATACAGAAACTATCTGAGTAGAGCTTTGTCACTTATATGAATTTTAGTATGGTTGAGTGCAAACTCGTGTACAACAATTGGAATTTCGCATCAGGGTACTTCCTCCTGTAGTCAATGAGAATATGCCAACCAAGGAGATTCTTTAGTGCCTTCCAAGGGTTTGCATAGATAGCTAGGATCCGAAGTAAAGGTTTTGTGAGTACACCAATGGTAAACCCTCCGGAGACAACACTCCGCCGCTAGGGCCACCTAGGGGTTTAACGGCTTGCTGCACGTGCTAAATGTAGTCATTTTTATTTTTCTAGATTAGATTTTCTCGAGGACTAGGAAATAATATGTTTGGGGGTATTTGATAGACACATTTTTGTGACCGAATTTTCCTCAATTTTTAGTATTGTTGGTACTTGATTTTCTACTTATTATGATGTTTTATGTGTTTGTAGGTATTTTTGGAAAATTCGGCTCGAAAAGTTGGTATAAGCACCCAGAGGACACATGTTATTCGGACTCTCAATTTTGGATAACGGGCACCTAACTGATAAGGGGCACCCCAGGGAGCCAGCTCCTAATCGCACCCCATCACTGGTTAAGGGGACTCCATTTTCTTCCTTGATTTGAAAAGAAAAAATGGCGGGAAATTTGGTGTCAACGGTAAAGGATTTATTATCTTTAAGATAAGAATATCTTCTTGCCTTATAAACATGAAGTTTTGAAAAAAAAAAGGAAGTTATCTTGTATTAAACAAGAAATATATCCTTAGAAGATTTTATCTTGGATTTTATTATGCGAATTAAAGCAGATATGGGTTTAGTAAAGAAATATATAGAAATAGAATAAAGAGAATGAAAAAATTCTGAAAATATTTTTAATTAAAAAAAAGAAGATTTTGGAGTTATGGAAGAATATATTTGAGTAATGTGTATTTGTGTGTATAAATAGAGAACTAGAGAGCACATTTGGGGAGGGGGTAGTCCGGAGTCAAGAGCGTTATTTCATTTGGAGTTTAATATTTTCAATTCTATTTTCTACTGTTTCTGATTATTATTATATTAGAAAAAGAATTGTAAGGTTTATTGTGATAACTCCAATGGTGATTAATAAAATAAATTTATTTAATCATATTATCGTCTCTGATATTATCATGAGGAGCTAGACCCCATTTCTGGGACGACGGAGGAAACCAAATCTCATGAATGCGGTAATTATATTAATTTTATTATGACTATTTGCACTGTTATTTAATTGATTTGTGATTTTTGTTAAATGGTTGTCATTTCAATTGATGGGTTATGCTTTCTTAAATGTTTTGATATCCCATGCTTTAGATTTACATCCATTATTTTCGAAATCTGCTTTAGGCAATGAATTAGAGTTAATGAGTTTTTATGAGCTATTACTGTTTAGAATTGATATTTTAACCGCATAAAATTGTTGTTCGGTGAAATCCTGAGTCTCAGTGTCCCTCCATCTTGTTACTCATATTTTTTATATTTTTCCTAGTTTTATTATTTTCTTTAATCCAACCTTAAAAATCAATCTCATCAAGTCCGAGTGCACGATAACTCTATTTACTACTATCTAAAATCCGATCAACCTCCATGGGTATCACCTTCTAGTATGATACATGACCTATTAACTTTCACTGATTTTCCCATAAAACCATTATTGAAGAAAACATAGTTAGCAAAAAAAAATATGTAAACATATTTGTACTCAAAAGTATGTCTACCTATAGTCGCCCGCCTGAACAAGTATTCGAAACCATTGATTATTGTTTTCCGGAACGTGATTGATCGCTCCTTGAATGCTGGTAAAATTTGCAGCTCCAACCGGTAAAGCAACGGTGATGTTAATAGCCGGGATATTACTATTACAGTCAACAACTACAATAACGTCATTACAAACAAGAAAAAATGTCGATAAAATTAACAAGAAAACTGAATAGGATGACATTAGTGTATATTTTATGTAGATGTTCCTTAAGGAAAAACAATCTTAAAAAGAATACCAAGAAGTGAAAAAGAGAAGAAAAGAAAACAGAAAATGGCCACAAAATCAGCGATAGGTATGTATGTTTTCTGAAGCTTTGCTCTTATATAATGTACACAATCTAAGGATTTATTGATTCCGGGTAAAATTCAAACAAAAAATTGAAGATGCATTATTTTCATGACTAAGCAATAAAAATCTCAAAAGACCGCCTAATAAATTTTTTACTAATTTAACACTATCATGCATTCGTAGCTTTCCTACTTAAACATTTTTACTAGTTGATCGACTAGTTTTATGGTGGAATGAGTAGAATTTTTGATTAATAATAGCAAAAGGAGTCGATGCACCAATTAAGAAAATCTGCAACTTCAGCAACATATAGTGATGATACATGCAACTTCGACTAAATCATGGCAATTGAACTTATTATAAAAAAACGTCTCCAAATCATGATCAAAGCATCCAAGAGTTCTTTTTTGTTTCTTTTGGAATGAAGGGTTGGTACAGATTTCCTTTCAATTATTGAAAATCTTAGATGTAATAACAAAATCCCTAACATTTAGGGAGGATAGAGCCACTCCCCAAGCCTTGGTAGTTATATCTCTCGCGCCTTAAATTCATGTGCTTGCATCACCGGATCCATATTAAGCTTCATAATGGAAATGCTTTTTTCCCAAGTTTTTTTTAAATGATTTTCATTTTCAAATATCGAATTGCATGCTGATTGTTGAGTCGTTATTCGAAGATGTACATTATTTTTGTTTTCTAAGAAAAATCCCTAACATAACATATTGGGTACATATAATTGTTTGTATGTTTTACACAACATATCAGTCAGTCTCATTTGTAAATACGACTCGACACAATTCAAAATGGGTGAATGCGAGTCGAATCGGGACTCATACGGGTTTAAAAACGTTTCATTCAAATTACACATTTACTAGTACTTTTAAAGTTCTATTTATCATTTTCTTTCCTTTTTTTTTTTTTATCAAAAATCATATTAAAGAACTCTCCTTTAGTACAGACTCTCAATACTGCCTCAAAATATTAATAAAACAACATATTTTCTTCTCTTTTATACTCCATTCATTTTAAAAAGACTGTCCATTTTGACTTTGTCAAATATTAAGGAAGCCATAGCAGTTTACTTGATTACCCTTAATTATTTACCTATTTTTTTTAATAAAAATGAAAGTATTAAAACTGCAGAAGGATTGTAATTGGGAAATAAAAAAAATTAAAATTAAAAGATATCGAATTCATGGAGCATAAACTATATTAGAAATTTAATTTTTTGAGCCAAATATAATGTCTTCTAAAAGGAATGAATGATATATTTATTTCCTTAATTATACAATTTTCTTTAATATTTTAGATTGAGTCCCATTAAATATATTTTTTTTCCCGAAGGAAAATTTTATATTGAAAAAGAAAAAAGGTTGGACTAGCCAACAGATTACAAAAATGCAGTCAACAACCTGAGAGCGAAACTAGCAAAGAAGACGCAAAGACCCAATTCTGCAACAAAATAAACAATTTTTTTGAAACCAAAGCAACTAAACTCAACAAGGAAACCCAACTCATAAAAGATTGAATCCTGATGATTGAATCAAAACCAATGATTGCAGTACCTGCGATCCCAAAATTCATTTTATCGCAATTAACCAACAGATCCAGAATATCAATGTCATGTACCTGAATTTCCATGCCGAAAACTGAAGCAAGCCTAAAGCCGCGATCTGCAACTCACCGCAATGGCTTAGATTATCCTTCCGAAAAACTGCGCTAGCCAGAAAGAACCCAATACAAAACCTCAAAGCAACCAAAATCTTTAGAGAAGAAATTCTTCATGTTATAGCCTGCCGTAAAGACCTGACTGATTTGCAACCAAACTGACCACTGATTAAGAACCCATGATAATCTCCCAGCCGGTCCAAATAGAATTAGTTGGTACAAGTTTGAAAGTGTCAGTATCACACAGCCATAAAACCACAGTTTGCTTCACTAGATCAAGCATCTCCGTTAAGCTCTTATGTCTTCCTCCAAAGCACCGATTATTCCTGAATTTATGAATACAAAAAATTTAAGGTTATACTTGAGAGTTTATTTGAAAAATACGACTATAAACAAAAGCTGGACACAATTTTAAAACTGACGGAAATAGAATAGAGCACTGTCTTTTTGAAACGGAGGGAGTATATACCTTTTTTTTTATCATTGATAGAGTTGCTCGTATATTTAAAAAATAACTAAATAACATTTACGTTGGAGAAAATGTCCAAAAATATGGGGTCATCTTGGGATGTGCGCCCAGTTTTCAGATATTGAAAAGTGTCTCATTCTATTAGGTTCCCCATTCAAGTGGATTAAGTAGTCAATTTGGGACATTTTAATAAGCCAATGAGATTTAAAATGTTTAAATTAACATTGTATATTTTAAATAGTAACAGCCGGACAAACACTGCCATCATCACCTCCACTTTACCAGTACCACAACCACCGCCGCCGCAATAACCTAATCTATCATCACCAACACCACCCATTGAACTGTGAACCACCACCACGTGGACCCTTAACCACCACAACCTAAACCCTATATCCTCATATGAGCCTTGAATGGTCGTTATTGTCTTTTTTACACGTGAGACCTCATTTGTGTATTGACTACTTAAGCATTTTGGATGAATATTTAATAAAATGTGGTATTTTCCCGAAATCTAAAAACTCAGGGCAATGTCCTCGACATGACCTCTCATTTTGGGGAGTTTTTTTCCATTTCCCCAAGACTTGAAGTTGAAAACGAAATAATTTGGCACATTAACAAATCTGGTTATTATATTGTCAGATTCTCCTGCAACAACACCCTTTAACCTCAAAGACCTTAAAGCATACTTTCAGAAGAAGAAAATAAAGATTGGCTGCATATGAAACTTCTTAGAAATACTTATTATTCATGTGGAACGTGTTTCATGACATCCTTTTGGTCTTGAATAAAAAAATAAGCATGCATGTGCAATTTTAGTCTACTACTTACAGGAGATATAACAGGGAGGAAGAAACTACAACTCACATGCTTATAACTTTCCTTTATGGGTAAAGGTTTGGTTAAAGAGGAACAATTTTGCGTAAGTGGGTAAGTTTTGTTTATTTTTCCTTTCATACAATAAAATGGGTTAATTGTGTCATGTTCTATGTGTTTTTAGTTGGCTGATTATTGTTGGTAATGTATGGCAAAGCTTGAATGTGTTATAAGACATATTTAAGAAGAAAAGATAAAGAAAAATTAAAGACTTATGTTGCTAACTCATAGTAGTGTTGTTATTTGTATTGGTATAAACTTATAAGAATTAAATAATTGTGGGTGAAGCTTAATTCACTGAACCACGTTGCTGTCGGGTCATAGTTACGCAGAAAAATTGCAAGGTGCATTTGCAGGTGTGATAATTCGGGTATCAGACACTACAAAAATAATGATTTTTAGCCACATCCCTACTGCCACAGATTCTTAGATTCGTGGCTACATGTCACATATTGCCACACCTAATTGTTAGTCGTGGCAATAGACCACCCGTTAGCTACGGCCTGATGAGAATTTTCCACGAGTCCAGATTTATAAGGTCTGAATATGCCGAATACCTCTAGTGACGACATTGTGGGCCCCTGCTTGTTGTGGATTTTTTCTTCGAGATAAGAGTAGATTGTCGTAGTGGCGTAAACGTCTCCATGATTCCACCGAGGAGAGAAATAACTCCACAGTTCCCCCTCAACTTTCCATTTTCCTCTTCTCGCTCTTTTTTCTTCCATAACAGGAAAAAAAGTAAACCAACACTCTGAAAGTCTCTCACGGAAAACGCAATCCTACATGTAAGTTGGGATTTTTGAAGATTTAGTTCTCGTTCTTTTGATTTTCTGAAACTAGGGCTCTCTAAGGTTTCATTTTGTATACCGATCTTCAATTTTTTTTACTGTTATTAGCTTTGTCTTTTTACTGCTAATTAACTTAGTCTTCTTTAAATTTGAATTATTTTATGAAACCAAGGTAGTGTGTGTACTGATTTTTATTGGTGAACTTAGATGGAGACTGCTGAAGACCTTGAAAGAAAGAAGAAGTCGAAAGAAGATAAGGTTTGTGATTTTTTCTTATAATTTGTATCTAGATTAGTTTTTACTTTCGCAGTATCAGATAAATATTAGGTATTTGTTTATCTGATAAGGATTATGTTGAGTTCTAGTTTGTGATACTGATAACCTGAATTTTCTGTTTGTTGTCTATGGAAGCTTGGAACACATTGTATTTGAAGAAATTACAAACTAAAATTAGGATTCTGTTTTGTGGAAAATCAACACAACTTTGCATTCCACTTTTTGTTTGTCCTCTCTCATGATGTGAGAAATTGTTTTTCATAAATACTGCGTCTAAAGTCTCAATATCTAGCCCATTATAGTGTATTATGACTGTGCTATCAAGTTATCGTAACTAATCAAATGCATTGGTATAAACATCGAAAGGGTTATAAAATCCCGATATCCTGCAAGCATTTCTTGATAACTATATTTTGGATCGAGAAGTAATCCATTGTTTTATAGACTTTGTTGAGACTTGAAAGGGTTTTTGCTGCAATTAAGCTAGTACTCTATTCCGTGCACACTTTTTAGTCTTAACTTCTCTATATTAGCTAAAGGGTTTTTGAATATACTTTTGGGGAAAAGGAATAATTGTTGCAGGAATGTTGACCGGTGGTTCTTCTGCTCAAGGTATCTATACTCCTTATCTTTTATAATTTGATACCTTTTTATAATTTTCAATTTTGTATTATTAGGTATTTGCTCCCTCTATAAATAGATTAATTTTTTAGTCAGTATTGACTCACTGTATCTATTTTTTTGTCTGAGAATTGATTTGGTTATGTATTTTCCTGAGTGGGTGATACATATCAAAGTTTGCTAAGAGGTGCAAAGTGTTAATGGTAGACTTATTGGGGTCTGGCTGGAGGGATAAAGCACATATCAAGTATGATGTCGTGGTGTGAGAAAGGATTGAATGGACTTCTATACTATGCTTATATCCATTGTAAGATTAATAGGGTAGAAAAATTGAAATGCCCTTACACCGTATCTGAAATTTATGATTGACAAGAGATAAATATGATTGGTACTGCTAGTTGGACGGATATGTGTGGGAATATCCCTAAAAAAAATTTTCAAGATATTATGTAAAACCTTAACTAAGATTTCATAATGATTATTTTTATTTTATTTTTTTTGTAGGGCGTCCTCCTACAACCTCATCCATAGGATTACGATCCTTCTATACATATCAAAGGTAAGCTACAACCATTACAAAAAATTAATCGCTTAGCTGTTCAATAACTCTTTAAAACCATGACTGGTTTCTCTAGCTCAAATCTTATCGGATCAAATCGATGCATTCAGTTTGTTGATTCTTTAGGTTTGGTGCCAATTGTAGTTACAAAGTTTTCTATGCCAAAATGCTATTATTGAAGCAATTGGCCATCCGCGTGGGACAAAATTTCCTTTGATTCTCTTAAAATACTGATGGGGGTTGTTTTATGTCAATATATCTCATAGTAGATGTTTGAGGATTTACTATTTGTGGGGCATGATTTGAATTTTACGACAAGGATCTGAACTTGTTTATGCTATATAACCCCTATTAGTATTTAGATGTGCTTGGTAGTTTCGAAAGTGGGTATATGAGCTGTGATAGGTTCCATAATGGTGAAATCTATTTCAGATCAAGTGACCCATTCGGCTAGGGTCCAAGAATGTGACTCCGCACGAGATATGACACCTTCCAATTGCCTTCTATGTAAAGTACCACAAGAAGGGTGGTGCTATTTTCCTCAGTGATTTTGGTCACATATTGGTTGTTATTTGCTAGTGAATCGTTTTTTTTTTCCAAATAAACTGAAATACATTTGAAGTTTTGGAGAAATACTATAGGGAGTCTGAATATCAGTGTTTTTGTTGTAAATATTTATCTCCTTAGTTATTATTCTAATGTTTTAGGTTTGATGGTTTAAGCGGCCAGCGAACTTCTTGTATCTATCTGGTTACTTGTTACAGAAATTGGTTTTACGCATGGTTAACTTCTTGCGAAGTGTTCAAAACATGTGATTTGTTAATCTTGTTGTCGTGTAAAGTTTACATTGATGTTTAACTAAATTTATTTTTGCGGTATAGGTTTCACTGAAAGATGTATAATGAAGATTGTCGTGGAAGATCCTTGTTGATCATTATGGATGTAAAGGAATGCTAGATCACCCATCTGCATTTTAATTTTTTTTTTAAATGTTCTCCCAAATAGTCTGTCGGAAATTCATTATTTTAATTCCAGTTTTTGTTCACATTTTTTCTTTTAGCCTTTCTTAGTGTAGTCGCTTAAAAATTATGACATTGTAATAATTGCTTAAATTAATGAATGAATGATATTGAGAAGTACTTTAGAACTCATGTAGTCCAAAAAATATAAAAATGAAATGGTCTTTTGTCATCCCGGGAGTATAGTAAATAGGTGAACCGGTAGCCACAACTAGGATATTTCCGTGGCTATTTACCACCAACGGGTCACATCTAAATCTTAATAAGCCACGAAATAATGCGTGGCAAATAACCATGTACTATTAGCTACGATAGAAAAATCGTGGATACCACCGTGGAAAATAAAATTATCCATTGGACTATTTGTTACGACAGGATGGTCGTGGCAAATAATCTTTTGGCACGGAGTTTTGAGAAATATCCACGATTCTTTGCCGTGAGTAAAAGTCAGTATTTTTGTAGTGAGACCTGTGTTTGGTACACAGTTCAAGTGTATTTTTTGAATAATATACATGTACTTATTTCTCTCTTACGCTATCTTTCTGTGAACGAGTAATTGGTGCATTGTATTCAGAGAAATTGCATTAGAAATGAGTTCTAGTGGGTACATATGATCAGTTGGAGGAATACTGTGATCTTGGTGATATTATCATGGATATAGGTGGTGATGGCCTAGATATTCCTCTTGTTCATTTAGAAAATGGCAAGTTAGAATTACCTGAAAGAAGAACATCAGATTGGTTCAAAGAATTCGATAAATGGTTAGGTGTAGTGGAGGACAAGGTGTCTGATGCATCCTTGTTGCATTGCGAAACCAATGCTGAAAGGACTGAATTGAAGGGGAAATTCAGTGATGTAAAGACCATACAAGCCATGCGAAGCTAATATCTGAGGAGATGACAATCCTTTGTAGGTTAATCAGTGATAGCAAGTTTGTGTTAGAGCACTGCTCGGTCGAACTCGCAAGCGTTGTTATCTCAAGCTTGTTTTTCAAGTTTAGTTGCCAAAACTATAAGTCTTGATTTCTAGTCTACATATAGCTAAGTATCGTATTAGGATAGAAAGTGTTGTTGAGCATTAGAATTCACGACGTTCATCGATTGAAGACGAAGAACTACTAAGGGAAGCTTGTGGAACTTCATCAACAAAAGGTATGTAGAGACTTGAACTCATCTATCACTCAAAAGTTTATCTACTCTATCTCTTATTTGAGATAAAATTCGTATAGCTGTATAGACTTCGATTATACACATTTTATATTCGAGCTGAGTTTAACTCGCTTACATATTTCTCGAAATATGTGTTGGTAAGCTTTCACTTTAACCAAGTTCATCTTACATATATTCTTGACGAAAGTCAAAAGATGATCATGTTAAAATCGCCTGGTAATATCTTACATGATTAATTGTGTGAGACAGTCATTTGATGTAGACTCAGAATGTTTCGTATGATCATTCGATCACTTGAAAATTGCTTTGAAGCTAATAGTTTGTGTGAGACAGCTATTGTCGTCTTCCAAGAATGTTTCAATGATTTAAATGAGAGTTTAGAACAATTAACCATGATTGGATATAACACAGTATGCGTACTTGTATGCTAACTGTTGCAAATTATTCCAACCAGGAACCATAGTATGCATACCTGTATGCGTACTAGTTGGTTAATGAAAGTCCGAGAACTTAGTATGCATACCGGTATGCGCACCGGCATAAGTTCAAGTTCCGGAAATTCAACTGAGTATGGAAGGTATGCGTACCCGTTCGCATACTGGCGAACCCAAACTTAGTCCGACCACTTAGGTATGCGTACCCGTTAGCATACTTGAGTAGGTTATGTTCTAAAATCGGTTTGTTCATGAACTAATACATTTATATATTAAGGAATGCAATCTTTTGCAAACCGTGGCTATAATGTTCATGAATATATTTGAGTGAATCAAAATCGATTTTGCTTTAATTGTGTCTTGTATATAACTATGAGAATATAAACAATTGAAAAACTCTAGAACTAGTTTCATTTGAGTCATTTGAACTAGTTATGGTTAAGATGAATAAGGTTGATATGAAAGTGTTCATATGGCTAACTTCGGTTAACTATTGTTAAGCCAACAAGGTGCACACGTTTAGGTACGGTTACTCATATCTAAATGAAGTCACTTTTCATTTGTGTGTAACAAGCTAAATTCAATCTAACGGTTGAAAGATATTAGCTTGAGTCTAATCAGGTTTTCATCTAACAATGAATATTGAAGACTATATAAGGGAGAACTCTATCAACTGGGAAACCTAATCCCCATACCTCCAATGTGATATTAGTTGCGACTAGAGTTGATTCTCCTTTAACCTTAGGTTTTTCCCAAAACCTTGTAGGTTAACGACTTAAAGACTTCATTGGGATTGTGAAGCCATACCTATTTTGCCCAAGTAGCACAAGGATTTCTTTCCCTGATGAGTTATACTACACTTTTAACTGAGAATTGTCCAGATAGATTAGCTGTCCATATTAGTTTGTCCTCCCCATTTACCAATGATTGGTAAGATTTCTAAAGTAAAGAAATTGAACATTTCTGCAGGTATTCTCCATTCTCCATCAACTATTAATTCGTTGACTTTCATATCCTTGTGTTGTGAAACAAAAGCATTATTAGGAAGCATATCAATTAAAGCATATTACTTGATCTATTTGTCCTTCCATACTGAAATTTCATTTCCATCTCCAATCAACCATCCACTCCATTCTTCTAAATCATTCATAACCCACTTTAATCCTGGCCAGATTGAATATTTTTTGTGATATGTTATCCATTCTCCATTTTTATCCTTAAACTTTGCATTCATAAAATTTGTCCATTCTACTTTTTCTGTTTTCATCTCCCAGAGAAGCTTCATGAGAAGTGCTTTATTCACTGTCTCAAATCTTCTAATGCCAAGTCCTCCTTCAGTTCTTGGGACACAAATTTCATCAAACTTCACTGTAATAAACTTCTTGACTGCAGGATCTCCAGAAAATATGAAGTTTCTGACAAAAGGTTTTCACATTCTTTGGCCATTTATACACATACATGTTGTATACAGGTATACTGCATAACACAGACTTCACCAGTGTTAATCTATCAGTAAAAGACAACATTTTTCCCATCTAGCCAGCTAACATTTTATTCATTGTCTCCACCAAACCCCAAACCTGATAACTCTTCACTCTCCTAGGACATAATATCACACCCAATTATTTGTCAGGGAATTTAGAAAGCTCCATTTGTAAGCTGTCAGCTATAGGCTTTTTTCTGCTTTCAGTTACACCTCCAACAAAACACTTACTTTTCATTTTGTTTATCACTTAACCTGATGCATTTTGATATTACATTAGAAGCTTCATTAGATTTTCCAGTGATTTCTTTTGTCCATTACAGAAAACAAAAATGTCATCTGCAAATAATAGGTGTGAAGGTTGACAACCATTTCTGCTAACCATTGGCACAATCCTCCCTTCTTGTACAAATTGAGAAATACTTCTATCACAAATAAAACTGGTGACAATGGATCACCTTGTCTAAGTCCTCTTCCCACATTAAAAAATCCAACAGGTCCTCCATTTACGAATACTGAGATTTTTGCAGACTCAAACAAGATTCTAAGCCATCTAATTCCAATTTCAGAGAAACCAAAGTGTTTTAAAGTATCAAAAAGGAAATCCCAACTCAATGAGTCATATGCTTGTGTAATTTCTAATTTCAAACCTACATTCCCTCCTCTTCTCTTTATATCCAATTCATTCACCATCTCTGAAGCTAACGCAATTTTTTCTTGAATATTTCTGCCTTTAATAAATGCTCCCTGCTGGCAAGATACTATTTTCTCAATCAAAAAACTAATTCTTGTAATAATCTTGAAACTGAAGTTATCCAGACCTAAAGGTCTAAATTTAATTTTTTTGAGAAATTGTAACTTGTACAATCTGTAGCTTTCATTACTCGACTAAGTGTTTCCAAAGTGATGCTTTGAGAGTATGTGGAAGTGTTTTAATGAGAATACATGTGATTGTGATTTATCATCAAGTTTATTCCATATTATGTTTGAACCTGAAATTGGTCAAAATGGTTATTGCCGGATAGTAGACAGGGACAGTGGGAATCTCGTTAATCCATTCTGCTTTCTTTGGACCTTGTACTTTAGGAAGTAGAAATAAAAAATTGGAATTCATACCTATTGGTATAAATCTGCACCTCCAACAGTGTTGAATGACATTAATTAAATCTTGGCCAACAATGTTCCAGGAAAATCTGTAAAAACTTCCAGGAAATCCATCAAGACTTGGAGAGCTATTTGCATCCATTCCAAAACAGCTTTTTTGATCTCTGCAAAAGAAGGATTTGAACCTAGAAAAAATTTTATCTTCCTCAGATATTACTTTAAGAATTACCTCAAAAATACTATCATCAAATTTCACGGATTGATACTTAATTTTTTTTTTGAAAATGACTGGCTAAAATATCAGCTATCTGAGACTGATTAGTCACCAGATTTCCAGTTTCATCCTCCAGTTCAGTTATGTTGTTATATGCTTTTCTAATCTTTATTGAAGTATGAAAAAAAGAAGTATTTGCTCCACCCTCCTTTACCCATTTGAGTCTAGCCTTAGCTCTCATAAGTTCATTATAATTATGAGAAATCACTTCTTTCTTCCCTCTAGCAGTAATTAGATGATTTAGTAACTCCATATTTTCAGGATTTGCATAAGAGATCATTGCTGTCTTTTCTACCTCTTCTTCAGCTAGTTTCATTTTTACTCTTAAATCTCCAAAAATCTCCCAATTCCACTTTTTAACAAACTCTTTGAATCTTTTTAATTTATCCATAAACACATATGTAGGATTACCACTTATATTTTCTTCCTAAGATTTTTGAAGCAGATTTAGAAAATCAGGATGAGAAGTCCATATAGATTGGTATATTAAAGGAATGTTCTTTGGTTTAGGAACTTCCACTGTATTTCCCATTATGGGACCATGATCATAAGTCCCTCTAGACCCCACTTTATACTGCCACCCATCAAATTTCTCCAGCCATTTGAAGTTAAAGAAAGCCTTATCCAAGTCACACAAAATTCTCTTCTTCCCAACTCTATTATTGCACCATGAATATTGTGTACCAGTTTTTGGAGCTTGTACTAGATCACAAATGTTGAAACAATATCTAAATTCTTGCATTGATATTCTTAAAGGTCTCCTACCTCCAATTTTTTCATCACTACTCAAAACTGCATTAAAATCACCAATGGAAAGCTAAGGCCCATTGCTTGTATCCTCTCCAACTCAGTCCATAATTCTCTGCTATCCACAGTTAAGCAAGCTGCATGAATTCCAGTTACAAGAACATCTCCAACCTTGACAGTAGTTGCTTGTTTTATGATTGATACAACTGTAGGAGCTGATATAGATGAATGCCAGAATAACCAAATATTTGCTTTACCACTATCATAGAATTATCATTTGATTCATACCAGGCAGTCTCGGATTCTTAACATAATTACTAGAAGTATGGAATTTAGGTTCATCTATCTAGAGTAAAGAATGATTAAATTGTTTCACTAAATTTCTGAGTTTATCTTTGGCTCTCATTCTGTTCAAGCCTCTGATATTCCAGAACATAACTCTCATTGATATAAGATAGTTTGAGAAGTTCTAGGACTTCTCACTCCTTTAATAGGCTTAACCAAAATTTCTTACAGGTTGATCTCTAGTTGGTAGTAGAGAAGCATTACCAGAATTCTTACCTTTGACTGGTTTGCTTACTTAAGTTGTGCCTTTTTCAGATTTATTCACACTTAACTGTTCTTCAACCATATCAACCAACACATTAAATTTACTTGGAGACCCAAGTGCTGTAAATTCACCAAATTGTACTTCAGTTCCACTGACATTTATTTGTGTAACTACATTATCACCATCTGTTCCACTCTTTGAAGTATTAGTACTTTTCAGATTAGGAGGAATACTGTTTGCTATATGAAGTAATTTTTCAACAGATAATTCAGGAAAATCCTTTTGAGAATTTATACCTCCAAAGAATTTGAAGATTCATTTTTACCACTATTAGATATAGGAGGAATAACAACATCAATATGCTCATTATCACTTGACAACCCCTCATTATCACTTAACAACCCCTCATGGATTGATGATTTATCCTTTGGAGTAATATTATTAACATGAACAGTACTTCTACCATTTCCATTTTCAGCTACATTTGATGCTTGAATTTTTGGTGTAGAACAGATATCAAAACCAATGTGTTGTTGTTGCTTCTTCTTTTGATATCAACAGCTTCAGTACGAACTGTCTCTTTTCTCATCACTCTACATTCATTAAATAAATGTCCTACCACTTTGCAATGACTGCAGAAACCTGGTAGTTTAAGAATTTATACTTTTTGTTCAAAATCACAATATTTTGATTTCACTAAGACATGATGAGGCACATTATTTGCTAAATCCACTTCAACAAGAACACTAGCATAATACCCAACTTCTCTTTTTAGAGTTGTTTCATCTACCTCAATAGCTCTTCCAATAGCATCACCTAATGACATAAGTATTTTTTTCTTTCCAATACTCAATTCCCAAGCCTGGAAAATTTACTCAAATAAATGCAGAAGTTGATTTCTGTGTGGCATAATTGAAATTACGCTCCCAGAGCCTCAATTTAAGTATCTGAGATTCCACTTTCCAAAACCCATTCCAAATATACTTCATATTTACTTCATTTGCAAGCTTAATAATGAAAAAACCTTTGCCAAGAGGGATTAGTTGATAGGTACCTGATGTTTTCCATTGTTTTTTCAGAGATTCTTCAGCAACAACAAACTTCATCTTGACAAAATCCAGTCTCCCAATTAAACTAAATTTCCAATCATTTAAACTTTCATCTATTTCCTCACCAGGGATATATAATAATGGAACCATTGAAGGAATTACATTCTCAACTATTTTTTCATTCGATCTAAAAGAAAAAAAAACTAAAATTATTATTGTTCATCATCGATCCAGATTCCATCGATTTCAATCAAAATAATAAAAAAAAACCAACAGAAAACCTTATTCAGACAAAGAATGTAAGAAAAATCATCACCAATCATTGAAATCAAACGTTGAATTCACCTGAATTAATGATGCAGGTGCTCAGAAAACGAAAAAAACTTGAAGAAAAATCTCTGATTCAGTCGCCGAGTCACAGAGAAAAACTCAGTCCGATTCCAAGTCTGGATTGGCTGCTAGAGATAATTTTAATCGATATAAGCCAACATAAGAAAATGTTACAGAGTGTATGATGTAGTAATAACACAAAAGTGTGATCACGAGTAGATCGATACTGCAATAAACTTTCTTAAAGAGTTTGTTCTGTTTTTAGTTCATAAAAACATAATAGATTTAACTTCTGAGCATATATGAAATATCAGCTCGATTCACGAAAACGCAAAGGCACATATACTTCACAAGACTTTTGCAATAATTAAACCAATAATGATTACGTATTGAAAGTTCATCTTCCAAAAACTCTAGAATTTAAATAAATAAATCTAAAAACATGCCAGATGAAAAACGTTGGAATATCTTGTGTAGTCACAATTTTTTGCTATACCAAACCTAGTTATCCTTCTCAAAAGTAAGAATAAATTCCCACAAAATTTTTCCTAGACAATAAAAAAACAAACTAAGAAAATAACATGAACTTCATAATCTTAGATTTCGTCTATTTCTTCATCACTTTCTGCAACTTCATCGAAGAAAGAATCACCAACATCTTTAACCCGTTGAATGGTTGATACGTTGTGTTCATGACTTAGTACACCAACCTTTAGATTTACAATACGAATATGTTGTGTAAGTTTTGTATATTCTGAGATTAGATTTTTATGGTTTCTGATCATGACCTTTGGCTTCTCAATCATCTTCATTTGTCCATCTATGAGTTGATTTAATTGCAACTGAAGGTTAGCAATTTTAACCTTATAGTCATTCTGAGCATGACTCAGATCCTTAAAAGATTTAACAATCCAGAAATTATGTTCTTTTATTAAAGCATTTCTTTTCAGCATTGTTTCATAAAAAAAGATTCCTTTCTTTAAGTCATCTTCATCGAGGTCGATGGTTTTATGAGGTCTTTTTGAGCTTTCCATTCAGAGATGAAAACTAAAACTCAACTATTTATTCTTTCAACCAAAGGTTTATGAACAATAGGAATTTTCTACCTCCTTTTGTAAGGAAACCCTAAGGTTTATCTCCTCTAAATTAGTATACGTGAACCGGTTAGGTAACGATCCGGAACAAGAGGAGGTTACCGGGTTGACAGCTAAAACACAAACAAGTTTCCTCTTCACATAACAACGGATTCTCAGCTCAATAAAACTAGTGTTCCACAAAGGAGACACTATAGATTAGAGTACTAGATGTGTACTGTTGTAGAAGGAATTATTAATACAAAAATGGATAATATTTGCTATTGTAAAATTTTAATCCTTCCAAAGAGATGCAACTAAATACAGTCAATCAAGAATCATACTTGAGCAATATCGATATCAGAGAAAACCTCTGATATATGTATGGTCCTTGTAACTCTCAAGTTAGTTTCAAGTACACAGCTATCGAGGTTAAGCAATAGAATGACACAGAGTCTCACCACTAGTATCAAATGGAGATACATCGAAATCGACTTTCTTGTGACATTGCCTATGTTTTCTTTCCTTTCTTCTATTACGTTTTTGATGAGGTTTTGATCTTATTTCCCTAGTTACAAGGAAGTTCGAATATCCTCCTTACTTAAACGTTTTTCTGAAGAAGGATTTACTCTAGGAAAAAGACTAGGACCTCTTGAGATCCGTTTCAGAGAGTCAGAATCACTTGGATTTCATTCTGTGAACTTGAATCTCCCAGAATTTGAAAAAGCGTGGGTCTAACAACCACACCCAATATTTCGATTAACAATCTGTATGGACTAACTCTAATATACTTTCTAGAGAATCAAATAGACAATCAGACTCAATCTAGAGAAAATTATATCGAGGAGTTAATATCTCTCTCACTTGATTTGATCTTTACTCAAGCAAATAGAAATCTGCGAGCCTTTATCAAATACAAGGATAATAACTTGGATGGTTCCAAAGACCAATATCCAAGTGTCAATCAATTTAAATCAACAACCAAAGGTTGGATATTTTAATTGATTGATCTTAACGCACAACCTGTGATATTTCAATTAGAGCTGGCAAACGGGGGGGACGGGTCTGGCTTGTGACCAACCCGCGGGTTACGGGTTAATACAAGCCTGAGCTCGCGGGTTGAAATTCTTCACGGGTGGTCATTTATCCCACCCGTGCCCGTCCCGGGTAAAGCTCGCGGGTTCACGGGTGCTCACGGGTTACCTGGTTTTTATTGAGTCAACTCGCCAGAAATCGATTTCTGGGCTATTTCCTTCCACATTCAGGGCATCTAAAGTTCCTTTCCTACAAGCTACAACCTAAGTATCTAACATTCATCCAATTCATTTGGTATATTAATTCAAAAACTCAAAATTGCAAAACTAAACAAATTAGTCTTCTTAAAGAAACACAGACACAGATACTATCATAGTATCATACATTCATACTAAACTTACTAGTCATTAGTAGTTTACTTTAGTACTTAAGTACTTTAGTTACAGTTACACAGCACTTCATCAGTTCATGATAATTGATAAATAATGAAAATAAACTTCCGAGACTGTAGATACCATTGTTTCTAATTTGTATCACCAAGTGCGACAATTTCACAATATTATTAACCACTTCCTGCACAAAATATATATTGTGTGGTTAATCAAAAAAAGTGTTAACTATCAAAAAAACATCTCCAATCTCTTTTCTATGCGATATTTGGAGATACTGGTAAGTGATAAAACATTCTCATATTCCATGTTTATCTTTGAGTTGCTCCAACTATTCAATATGAATCTGTAATTTCAAGAAAAAATAAACCAAACAAAAAAAAGATTCAAGTCAAAAACATGGAATTTGCATAATCACCCCGCTTTATATTGAAGAAGTACGCATACTAACTAGACGCATAAGAACTTACTTCCTCCACATCCTCCACTGCCCCATCCTCCACTGCGTCAGGTTCAAATCCTAATATATCTTCTTCAACGATCACATTGTCCTCATCCATATCTTCTTTTCCTATATGGATCATAATAGAACAACCAATGTTATAGATAAGATTTAGACACTCAACTAAATAAAATATTATTGATTTACTTACCAATTCCATATTCCCAATCACGAGTTGTTATTAACGCCTCAGCATTTTCAGGTAATAAGGAACTGCGAAATCGATCAATCACCCTTCCTCCAATGCTAAATGCAGACTCCGATGCGACGGTTGAAATAGGAATTGACAAAATATCCCCTGCCATTCTTGAAAGTACTGGATATTGTTGTTCATGGTTCTTCCAGTAGTTTAGGATGTCTAGTGAATTTAGACAACCTCTGTATGTCTCGCCAAGATATTCATCTAACTCTGACAAGTCAGTTAATACATTACCACCACGTTCTTGTGTTGCAACATATTCCTGTTGACAAGACACTAGATATCAAGACACAGAATCCCAAACAATCCAACAACCAATTCTTGGGTACATTCCTCATTCTATCATAAGTAATTACAATGACAAATAAACGATATATGGCATGCTCAGAGTTTACATTGACATATTAAATCTGGGTTCAAAGTTATCATCTTGTATTAAACATATATGGCATCATTGAAAGATCAAACCACATAAATACTTAACATAGATTCCAATTGTGAATTATCAAGAGAAACTAACAAAGTTATCATCTTTCTATCGTAGGAATTACAAAGTTATCATCTTGTATTAAAAAAAAAGAACATGTTTTGCAGACTTATACCAATCATGAAGAACTCAAATGAATTAAACTGAACATAAAAGTTGAAATTACCTGAAAAAATCACTCCCTTCTTGGGCAGCAAAATTCCCACCATTTTGAACACTCAAATTTTGAGCTGCACAACTGTTGGAAGCTCTTGAACTTGACAAGGTGTAATACTCATTAAAAAGTGCTTTTATATTACTATGTACTTTATTAACTTGACATTCTAATTCTCTCTCATCAGGATACAACTTGGAGTAAGTAAATTTCACAAAATTCATTTTCGATCTAGGATCTAACACAACTGCAATAGCCAGTATAGGACTCAACTCCTTCCAGTAACTATCAAATTTTGCTTGCATCTCTTTTACCATGTTCCTAATGAATTCAATATTACTTCTGCTCTCTTTCTTTAGTAACACCTGAACTTGACAAATTCTTTCAAAATACAGATTGGAAGTAGGATACTTACTACCAGAAAAAACCTTTGTGAGTTCATGAAACACCTTGAGAAACTTTGTGACTACTTCAATTTGTTCTCATTCTTCATTAGTTGGACAGTCTCCATAGTCTGAATCCACCAACTTCAAATGAGAGAAAACTGGCTTATACAAGATACAACTGTCTAACATAAGATAAGTTGAATTCCACCTGCATAAAACAAACATTCAGTGAGTATCTAAAAAAACATTAATACAAATTATACAATTCTCCAACTTTGTAATTTATAACAGAATAGAAGTGGAATCCCACCTTGTCTTTACGTCTTGCCGAATACCCTTTTTCAGACCAGACATTCCTAAAGTTTCAACAATGTCCAAGAACTTTTGTTTTCTTACTTGGGACTTTTTAAGGGACTTCACTGACGCTCGAATCTTAAGCACGGCTGGATCAATCTTCGTAAGTCCTTCTTTTACAATAAGAGCTAAGATATGAGCACAACAACGCACATGAAAGTATTTTCCATCGTTCAACAGGATCTTCTTTGCAACAAGTCTACTCTTCATAATTCCAGCACAAGCTCCGTTATTTGCAGCATTATCCAAGGTGATGTTGGATACCTTTTCTTCAATTCCCCAATCTTCTATCATTGCAAATAACTTAGAAGAAAGGTGTTCTCCTGTTTGAGGTAGTAGAAAGGGGAATAAGTTAACATGAAATTATATTTAAGATAATAAAGAAATAAAATTAAGTGATTTACCTGTATGAGGTGGTGGAAGGGGAGAGAAATTCAGAAGCTTCTTTTGCAATACCCAATCTTTATCAAGATAGTGCGCAGTTAAGCTTATATATCCAGTAGTTGTTACAGAAGTCCACATGTCTGATGTTAGACATATCCTACCTGTAAGGGTAAGTCATACACATTAGCTAGCACATCATATTAATCAATTACTCATACATAAAAGTATAAACAAGTCATATGGGTCATTAGGATTTGAAATTTTGAATCATACCTGGAGCAAGTTTCAATCTGTTGCGAATAACTTCTTTTTGTGCTTTATGTTTCTTTACCACATCGGCTTTCCCAGTATTCCTTGGTATTGGTTTAAAGTCATCATTTAAATAAGCACATATATCCCTAAACTCTTTCCACTCCACCAAAGCAAATGGAACATTTCTTGCAATGAGTAAAGCTGAGAACAAATCCCGTAATTTCATTTGATCAACCTTGCGTACACGGGTAGATAGCTGGCTATTTTGTGAAGCTAATATCATCTGCCCTACGTCCATAGACTGACGTTTAATGCACTTATGCCTTTTCATGGCTGAGGTTCCACCTCTTTGGCTTTCATATTTATATCCTACATTACAAGCCTTGCACACCCCCTTCGTTGTACCATCCTTATACTTAACGAGTTTAAAAAATTCCCAAACTTCGGATCTAAGTCTATTTTTCTTTCCACG
Source organism: Papaver somniferum (assembly GCF_003573695.1). Taxonomy (NCBI): domain Eukaryota; kingdom Viridiplantae; phylum Streptophyta; class Magnoliopsida; order Ranunculales; family Papaveraceae; genus Papaver; species Papaver somniferum. The sequence continues at coordinate 12,702,994 of NW_020622934.1, forward strand.
TGCAACTTGTGCAGGTGCACAACCAACAGTTGGATCTTCATTCACAGAATCTAGCATCTCAACATCATCATCATCATCTTGACCGTCACCACTCATAACATCGTTGTAATGGTCTGGTTCTGGTAACTCTTGTTCTTGTACACTTGACATCCTGAAATGGATGGAGCCACAAAGAACAAGTCAAAGAGTCATTCAGAGAATCAGAAACGTGAAAAACTGGCAATGTAAAGAAAAGAAAAAAAAATCAACTGTCTATTGAAACCTAACCATATTTCAGAAATTCTAAATCTGTTGTAAGTATTTATACAATTCTTCTTCTAAGCATAATGCTCTGATGGTGGTGGTGCTATTTATGTTGCTGGCTGTGTTGGTGACTAAAAAGTATAGACTACCAATCTATTGAGAATTTGTCACTTGTATGAGTTTTTTGTGTAAAAGCTATCTTCATCAGGTGTATCATTGATTTCTAAGAGAAAGAGACATCACAGAACAAATTGACCTACCAGTCTCGTACCTAATAGTTCATCATATATAAACCTAATGTCAATGAAATTCAGACCTCAAATTCCACTACTGATATAGTCGAATATTCCAACCAAATCATACAGCTAAACACAACATTGAAGAATAACTTGAACTGAAAAAGATGCAGTAACTGATAGCAATAACAACACATGGAGGCAAAAGGACTCACTCTCTCCCCAGTACATTTAATCAAAGATGGTGCTTGATGTCCCCCCTGAGTTCCATGGAAAGGTTACATATGAGATTTTGTTCATCACTAAACAGTAATTAAGTTGCAGGACAGAGAGACAAGAGTATTCAGATAAATTGTGTGGGACAAATCGATAAACACAACCAAAATTACCAATTAAAGAATCTAAATATCCTATGTGCAAACTACAACAGAGATTACCAACAATAAAATTAGAATTGGGGAAAAAATGCTAGTATTTCATCTGCTGGTATGAGTATTCTCGGTAGACTGGATGAATAAAAAAAGTAAAGGGGTTAGATTTAAGAAATTAACAATTGATTACCAAAACCCATGTTTTATTTTGATGATATTTACGAGAAAAGAAAAGAAAACTTACTTTTGATTGTAACTGTAAGAAGATGAAATCCGAAATTCAAACACGAGATCTGAAGTTAACCTTTACAGTGAACCTTTAAATACATGAGATCGATCTTCTTCTGCTATTACACGAAAATTTCAGAGACAAAAAATGATATCTGGAAATAGTGAAGAGAAAAATCTTGGGTAAAACTTTGAAGTATGTTGTTGTTACCTGCTAGCCTTTAAACTTTGATCTTTAGATTTCAATTTGTTGTTCTGTGACTGTGATTCGTACCTGCCATCAGATTCAGAAGACTCAGCAGGGAAGAAGAAAAGAAGAGGAAGAATGAAGGCGGCAGTGGCTTAGGCTTAGGGAGTTAGGGTTTCTTTCTTCGTTTTTAACTTTTTATATGAGGGAAACAAGATATTGTGACACGTACGTAACAGGCTTACATTACTGTGACACGCGGCCTAGTGGTGGGGAATGAGCCGGGTTAACCCGCGGGTTTCACGGTACGGGCCGGGTTAACCCGTTTCTTCACAAGCCACTAATTATACAACCCGCGCCCGTCTTGTTTAGTTACGATCCGGGACGGGTGCGGGTTTTCACGGGACGGGACGGGCTAACCCGCGGGTTTTGGCTTGGTTTGCCAGCTCTAATTTCAATTATATAACAAAATATAATGCGGAATAGAAATAACACAGACACCAGAATTTTGTTAACGAGGAAACCGCATATACATAAAAACCTCGGGACCTAGTCTAGATTGAACACCACACTGTATTAAGCCACTACAGACACTAGCCTACTACAAACTAACTTCGGTATGGACTGCAGTTGAACCCTAATCAATATCACACTGATTAAAAGTACAGTTACGCTCCTTACGTCTCTGATCCCAACAGGATACTACACACTTGATTCCCTTAGCTGATCTCACACACAACCAAGAGTTGCTATGACCCAAAGTCAAAGACTTTAATAAACAAATCTGTATCACACAGAAAAGTCTATGATAGGTAAATATGTCTCCCACAGATATACCTAAGAGTTTTTGTTCCGTCTTTTGATAAATCAAGGTGAACAGGAACTAATTGATAATCCGTACTTATATTCCCGAAGAACAGCCTAGTATTATCAATCACCTCACAACAATATTAATCGTATGGTAGTGAAATAAGATGTTTCGGAATCACAAACGATGAGACGATGATGTTTGTGATTTCTTTTATCTTGCCCTATCGGAGATAAATCTCAAGCCAATTATTCAATTGAACTCGTACGATAGAAAATGGCAAGATCAGATCGCCCAACTACAAGAGAAGTAGTTTTGTCTGGCTTCACAATCCCAATGAAGTCTTTCAGTCGTTAACCTACAGAGTCTCGGGAAGAAACCTAAGGTTAAAGGAGAATAGACTCTAGAAAACTAACTAGTATCACACATGAGGTGTGGGGATTAGTTTTTCCAGTTTCTAGATGTCTCCTTTATATAGTTTTCAAATCAGGGTTTGCAATCTAAGTACCTTGGTAACAAAGCATTCAATATTCACGGTTAGATGAAAAACCTGATTTCTCCAAGCTAATATCTTTCAACCGTTAGATAGAAACTTAGATTGTCATACATAAATGAAATGTGTTTCATTTAGGTTTGAGTAACCGTACCTAAACGTGTACACTTGGTTGGTTCACAAGTAGTTAACCGAGGTTAGCCATATGAGTACTTTCATATCAACCATATTCATCTTCTTCACAACTAGTTCAAATGACTTCAAAAGAACTAGTTGAAGATTTGTTCAATTCCTTAGGTCTTTATTCATAGACACAATTGAAACAAAATCGGTTTGATTCACTTAAATCAATTCATGAACAATATAGCCATGGTTTGCAAATATTGCATTCCTTATTGATTTAAGTTCATGAACTTCCGATTTGAGAAATAACCAGCTTGGGTACGCGTATGGGTACGTGTACCTTAGCTACCGGATTTGAGTTTGGAAACTCCACAGAAATTTTCGGTTCGAAAAATTCCGTGAGTAAGCATACCTAAGGTGACTGGTTTTCCGGTTTGTAAACTACAAACTCCTGCAGAAATTTTCGGTTAGAAAACTTCCGCTAGTTCCTGTCTCCTTTACCAATGTCGCATGCACAAGTGTACACAATTGGTTTCCGTCACATGGGTTTATACACTAATGTGTGAACACACTATATGCTTATATCCATAGTTGGTTACATAAAATCAACTCTACATTTCAATCATTGAAACATTCTTCTATAATGTTATAACAGTCGTTATTCACAACTATCGTCATCAAAGCTATTTTCAAGATTGAAACGTCATCATGACTTTCGTCACGGATAAATATGAAAAGTGGTTAAAGCGAAAGCTTACCAACACGTATTTCGAGAAAAAGATAGGCGGGTAAACTCGGGTCGAAATAACAAATGTGGATGTATGAAAACTATCATACTTATACGACTTTGTCTCAAGAGTAGGAGATAGAGAGATAGACTTTTGAGTGATAGATAAGTTCAAGTCTCCACATACCTTTTAGTCGGATGAAGTTCCGCTGGTTCCTTGAGTAGTTCTTCGTCTTCGTAAGATGATCGCCATGGAGTCTGGAGCTCAATTACACTAAACTGTCCTAAACCGAGACTTAGCTATAAGTAGTCTTGAAATCAAGTAATATAGTTTTGACAACTAAACTTGAAAAACATGCTTGAGATAGCAACACATGCGAGTTCGACCGAGCAATGCTCGAACAAAATTAATTTCACTATTAGTAGAAAAACTGATATTCATAGTGTTGTTAGATACTACATTATGAAAGTTATTATACTTATGGAATTTTCATAAGGAATCACCCAGATTATTTCTCCCATAGGTTTTTTGGCTTTCTGCTAAGTTTAAATCCCATTGCAGCCAGATTATTTCTCCCATAGGTTTTTTGGCTTTTTACTTCTTTTATTGCAAGGTTAAGCAATTTTTGAAGATCAGAAATCTGTTTCATTATAGAATAACAATTCAGAGCAATGTGATTCATTTTTCCACCGTGTGAAAAAATTCGTGGACTAGAAACCTTTGTTGGTACGTTGTCTATATTAATAACTTCTTTAGATGCTGACCGTTTACGTAAACGTTTCTTACCGAACATTTTTTTGGAAGTAATTTTCTCAGTGCTAGGTAATGCCATAGGGACAATAACATCAGGCAATGAGGTAATTTTACTTTTTAACACAGATTTTTCCTCTTTCAAAGAGATATATTGTTCCTGAGCTAGTAGAAGATCTGTATCTAGTTTATCTTTTTCAACACGAAGGAAGTCCAATTTTGATGAGTGAGTCTTGAGTAATCGTCCTTCTCTTATTTCACTTTCTCTAACATTATCTTCAAGCATACTAATCTTTTTATGCTGAATAGTAGTTTCTTGAACAATTTTTTGGATATCGTTAGAAAAGTTTTTAATATAATCAGAGTTCACGTTCCCTATCAAGGATCTTGTCCAGCTCATCAAACCACCGAGCACACTTTTTTTCACTAATTTTAGAGGCTTGAAAATCAATAATCTCAGTAGATTTTTTTAAACTTATGATAAGCTCCAACTAAAATTCTGATATTGAACCATTAGTAATTTTAGGAAACATATTATAAGAGATTGACAACATGAGTTCCTTTCCTCTGGATTCGGAACAATCAACTAAGATGTTATCCTTTGAGGTAAGTCCCTAACACCTGGTATAATCAAAATCTTTAGTGGACGTAATCTTTGTGCGAATATACGGGTTACTTCAAACGTATCAAACATAGACTTATGAGGTCTTAACGTGTTTTCCTGCTCTGATACCAATTGAAAACGCGGGGGTACCAAAATACACCACCAACTTTTTCTTAGGCAACCTATATGGAAAAACTCAAATTCAATCCCAAGAGTTCAATTTAATGAATCTTAATCAAGAAAGAATATCCAGAGTTATATCTCTTTCTCTCACAATCAGAACGTTTACATAGTCGAGTCTGAGAACCTGATTTACGTGTGAGAGTAATTGGGTGATTCCAAAGATCAATTTTCCAAGTAATCAATCAAGTCGTACCCGACAAACAAGGATGGATGTATCTACTTTGATTGATTAACGCACAACATATGATATTTCAATTATAAAGATAAACAATATAATGCGGAAAAGAAATAACATAGATACCATAAGTTTTGTTAACGAGGAAACCGCAAATGCAGAAAAACCCCTGGACCTATTTCAGATTGAACACCAAACTGTATTAAGACGTTACAGACACTAGCCTACTACCAATTAACTTCGGACTAGAATGAAGCTGAGACTGAATTAAACCCTCCCAGCCATTCAGTTACAGTCGCGTTCCTTACGGCTCTTGAACCCATAAGGACTCCGCGCAATTGATTCCCTAGCTGATGTCACACCAACTAAGAGTTGCTTCAACTTAATTGAAGACTTTAAACCAATCTTCCTCCCACTGAAAATCCTATATATGATTTTCTTTGCGATCAAAAAGTTTGATCAAGGTGATGGAAATGGATAGCAATATACAAACTCTAGCTAACTTCAAAATCCGAACTTATGCAACCCGAGGTGCAGCCTAGATTATTACTCACCTCAAAAGTATAAACATTGTGGAATCAACAAAGTCTAAGATGAAGACAACTTTAATGATTTCTATCTATCTTGCTCAAGTGGGAAGCTCAAAAATTGAACAAGATCAGGATACTCGAGCTATCAAGATAAACAATAGTTGGACATGGATTTACGAATCTCTATGAAGTCTTTGTAGTCGTTAAACCCTAAAAGGGTTTTATGAAGAGGACGACTATAGTTACAATTAGGACACACCAAGCAAAGTAGTGTCGGGATTCAAATATCCTAGTTGCTTTAAATTCCTCTTTTATAGACATTCAAAGCAAAGGTCGCTTTAGGTTTAAGCTTAGATATCTTTGGAACCAAGCAAACAATATCCACCGTTAGATGAATATTTGAATCTTATTTACATAATCAAGATATACACTCTGGATAGGATGAACTATAACCGAACCGTGTATAAGACCACACTCATGAATGGTTAGCCGAAGCTATCCAACTGAACTATAAGCTTGAGCATTTTCATAAACACTTAAGACTTAACTCGAAACACAATCAAGTGATCAAATATGTAAATGGTGTTTTTAGAGATTATTCAGATGAAAATTATCCAGAAGAAATAATTTATGTGCATAAGAATTTAATCGACATGGTAAGTAGGTGTACAAAGTACAAACACTTAACCTGTTCGTGAACAGTTAGGTCACGGTACGTGTACCGGTATGTAAACCTTAAGACATAACCGAGTTCCGGAGTCCACGTTACTTTTTCGGTATGCGTACTGGTATGGATACCATTTAAGCATACCCGAGTTCCGGAGTCCACAATACTTTTGTGGTATACGTACTGGTATGGATACCATTTTAACATAGCCAGGTTACAGAGTCAACATAACTTTTCTGGTACGTGTACCGCTATAAATACCAAACCGGTTTCGTAACTCACGGTTCTTTTCCAGTACGTGCACTGGTTTGCGTACCTATCTGGATTCACGAGTTCCCATACTTTTAAAGGTGAACATACAAATATGCGTACCAAAAATCTGTCGATCGACATATATCTACTCCATCCCGTGTACTGAGTACATTCATTAAGGCTTCGGACTTATAACAGTTTTCTTAGTTTATAAGACTGGTATGTATGGTGTCTTATATCCGAATCTACAGTAGTTCTATATTTCTCTAAATTGACCCGAAACATTCCCGAATAACATCTGAAAACACCGGGGGTACCAAAATACACCACCAACTTTTTCTTGGGCAATCTGTATGGAAAAAATCAACACAAATCCGAGAGTAAAAACTAAATCAAGGAAAGTGCCTACAGTTATCTCTCTATCTCTCTCTTGTTGTTAGAACGTTTACAGAATTGAATCCGTGAACCTAATTACAAAGAGAGTTATCGGGTACCAGTCAGAGGTCAGGTTTTGAAGCCTATCATCTTTCTCTGAGGAATATCCTTCAAATACGGTTTCTAAGATATCCCAAGCATCTTTAGACTTAGTGCACGAACATGGTTCTGAAGATTTGGGCTTATAGCGTGTATAATAACGTTTAACCCGTTAGAATTACGCTTTGCAGCACTAATATCTGTTGAACTATATTCAATCAACGGCTTCACAACAGTAGTTCCGTGTACAACAATTGTTGGTGCATTATATCCAATAACTACAATTTTTCATGTCTCAAAGTCACAGGCTTGTAGACACGAATACATATCGATTTTCCACCATAAGTAATATGAGCCATCAAATGCTGGCGGTACTTTTATAGATATTGCACTCATGTAATCAGAATATTTCAAACACAAACTTATCAGGTCTTAATATTTCTTCCTGCTCTGATACCAACTGAAAACGCTAGGGGTACCAAAATACACCACCAACTTTTTCTTAGGCAATCTGTATGGAAAAACTCACTCCGAGAGTAAAAACTCAATCAAGGAAAGTACATAGAGTTATATGTCTCTCTCTTGTTGTTAGAATATTTACAGAATTGAATCTGTGAAACTAACTACAACGAAAGTTCTCGGACGGTACCAAAGACCAATGTCCAAAGATCAATCAAGTCTTATCCAACTAACAAGGTTGAACCTAGCTACTGTGATTGGTCAACATACTTTACAGAATTGAACCTGTGATATTTAAATTATAAAGATAAACAATATAATGCGGAAAAAGAAATAATACATACACAAGAAGTTTTGTTAACGAGGAAACCACAAATGCAGAAAAACCCCGGGACCTAGTCCAGATTGAAAACCAAACTGTATTAAGCCGCTACAGACACTAGCCTACTACCAATTAACTTCGGTATGGAATGTAGTAGAGCCCGAATTCAGCCTCCCAATGATTCAGGTACAGTCGCGCTCCTTACGCCTCTTGAATCCCAGCAGGACTCTGCGCAATTCATTCCCTTAAACCGTATCACACCAACTAAGAGTTTCTTCAGCTCAATTGAAGACTTTAAACCAAATCTTCCTCCCACAGATTAAGCTTATATATTGATTTCCTTATTTACGATCTAAACGGATGATCATATCAAACGATAGATCCAGGTGATGGAAATTGATAGCAACTTAGACAAATGCTTGGATATCCTCAAAATTCGGACTTATGCAACCCGAAGTGCAGCCTAGATTATTATTCTCCTCACAAGTATAAGACTTGCGGAATCAACAAAGTACGAGACGAAGAAACTTTTTTGATTACTATCTATCTTGATTAATGGAGCAAGGTTCTACAAACAATCAAGATCAGGATACTCAAGTTATCATGATAAAATATAAGTGGACCTGGCTTCACGACTCCAGATACAACTAGACATACCAAAAAGTAGTGTCAGGATTCAAAGATCCCAGTTGCCAGGAGTTCCCCTTATATAGGTTTAAGCTAAGATATCTTTGGAACCAAGCAATCAATATTCACTGTTAGATGAAAGCTTTAAATCTTATTCACATATACAAGATATACACTATGGTTAGGTAAACCGTAACCGAACCGTGTATAAAGGCTATGTTCAATATGGTTAGCCAAAACTAGCCTATTTGAACTTAAAAGCTTAACACTCATTTTCATGTTCACAAGACATTAATATTGAGTCACAATTATGCGATCAACGAAATTACTTTAAGGAAATAATTTAATCGCAATTGAATCACAATCGACATAATTTGTAAATATACAAAGTACAAGTACTTGAAATGTTCGTGAATCGGCTGAGTCATAATATATGGACCGGTTTGCAAACTTACATGCAATGACCGAGTTCCGGAGTCAACAAAACTACTCAGTTCATAAACCGGTTTGCGCACTTATGCAATTACCGAGTTCCGGACTCTTGCAGAACTTTTCAATTCACGTACCGGTTTGTAAACTTTGAACTAATTCAAAGTTTCGGAGTCTACAGAACTTTTTAGTTCACGTGCCGGTTTGCAAACTTTGGACCTTTGTCGATTCCGGAGTTCAAAAAACGTTCAGTTTACATAACGGTTTGGGTAATAAACTGGTTCTAGAAAATATAACTATTTTGGCTCGCATACCGGTTTGATTAGTTTAATCCGGTTCCCTTACCACAGTTCCACAGGGGTTTGTATACGAATATACATATATATCTGGATCACGAAACAAACCGATTTTCCCATGATGTACGTACGAGTATGCATATCACATAAATCTGAAAGTCGATATATAGCTACTCCACTACGTGTACGAATACATGTAATATGTCTTTAGACAAATTTCGAATATAATAGTTCTATATTTCTCTAAATCGATTCGAAACATTCCTGAATAACATCAATGACACATATCATTGTTCCAGGCTATTTTTGAATGATAAAATTGAATCATGATTTGGTTCCGAACAATAAATTGTTCTCCAACGAATTTGATCAAGTATGAATATATTTTCATTAAGCTTAGTCATTATATTTCGAGAAATTCGTAAAGTAAATAATTAGTTCTAGACTCAAAATTCTTGTTTATGCAAGCTATTCTAATTAGCTATGCGACAATCATCTCAAGATAGAAAAGTGAATATAACTTGAGAAATAGGTGGTACAGTCTTCACTTACCTTTTGTTGATGAAGTTCTCCAAAATCTTCGGTTGATCTTCGCCTTAAAACGGTAGAACGCAAATGGTGACTGGTTCGTTTCTCAATTCCACAAGGCGAGTCTTTGTACTTTAAGACTTCATTCTTCTCACTGCGCTTGGTGACAAATAATCATGTATGTCGCATAGGATTTACACCTGGTTGGTTAACACTACCATACTGCAATTACTTGTATATTTATCAAAGAACCAAGTTCTACCTGGATTGTGTAGTCCAAATATGCTCTTTGTTGACATTTAAACAATAAGAAGCATGGTTCGATCTAATCGTGCTCTATTTCCTTGAGCAATTGTATAAGAAAATAATAATCATTAATATGCTCGCATGGTCTTTCCATTGAATCGTGTGTGTTCTCATGATCTTTTAGGATTTCATTATTCTCTGGAATCATTTAGCTTCGGAGCGTCCTCCAGTTTGATTCTTGTCACTTTAGCGATATCAGTGCACATTCTGGAAAATCGATAATTCTTTTTTCACTTCACAGTTACATTTTTGGAGCACAAGAGTCAATTTAAGACAAAAAGTGAACACACCACGAAAATTCATGTCATTCCCTTGGAAAATCATTTTCTATATCTCCCCCTACCGATGGATAAGCAAGAACTTTTTCTCAATGGAGTTGAGCAGTACACAAGAATAATCATGAGGATCATGTATCACAATCATCTTATCTAAGATACAATCTTATAAAGAACATACAAGATTTGATTCACTCTTAGAAGAAAGAATCAATTTCCGCAAGGATTTATACCATGAATGGTTACCAAAAACGTATAAAAATCTTTTCTTGATATATAAGAAGATGCACACACACACACACACACACGCACACACACACGCACATACACACACACACACACACATATTTATATATAAATATATAACCCATTAAGAATCGTGCATCATATGTTCACATATAGACCAAGAAGGTTGAACATTCAAGCAATAACGGTGTTCAATAATAGACTTATACTATGAATCATGATCAAAAGAGATTTAATGATCAAAGTTGTCTTAGAAGTGTTTGAGAGTGTTTTTATAATGCCAAACATATTATAGAAATAGTTCGAATGCATCTGAAAAATATTTGACATGGATGGTATGCATACCGAGAATGTGTACCAACCCTATTCGTGAACTAGTTTTGTCATGGTAAGTGTACCCTTAAGAAAAAAACAGTTCATGAACTTTTGGTATGCGTACTGGTACGTGTACCTTTCGGAGTTCACGAGTCAACATAACTTTTTGGTATCCATACCTGATATGTGTACCAAAAGTCGTTGCGGAACTATAGCTACGCCGGTACGTGTACTGTGGCTCCGGAACTATAAAAGTTACGCTAGTACATATACTGGTACATGTGTTGTCCCTATATCCAGATTTTAGTAGTTCTATTTTCTCTTTTAATCAATTCGAAACATTCCCAAATGACATCAATGATGAATACCATCCCTCGGGTTATTTTCAAATGATTAACTTGACTCAAAACTTAGTTCATAAACAATAAATTGTTCTTCACTAAAATTTTCAAGAATATGAACAACCATTGCTTGAAGTATATTTCGATAGTTTAAGCAAGATCAGTTTGAACTCAAAATTTCTTCTTTGAAATTCACCAAAAACAACAAGTCATTGCCACTGTTTGTTTCTTCAAACCTGAACATTTAAGAATCTTAAACACAAATCAAGTTAACAAGATACATGGATCATTATCCGGATTGGTTTGTCTATATTAAGTACTTCACTTATGATTCATTATCTCTTAGCTAATAGTGAATGATGTACCCGCAATCAGTATGATTATAATGTCTTGAGAGTTCTACCGAGAACTTAAGTTTAAATATCAACATCTTCCCCTTTTAATGGCCACAACAGAAACTCCAAATCGCTAACCATTTTTGGTACCCGCACGTATTTTTCGTGTACCGCCCAATGTTTCGTACACCACACGTATTTTTCGTCCAATCCATTTTTTTTGAGTATCCGTCGTTGGATTGTGTCCATCTTGAACCAAAACCGTGCAGTACAACTAATCTCTTAAAATTACAAATTTCACATCGACATTTCTCTTCTGACTTTTCTTCCATCATCTTCTCCTCTTTTTTTCCTCATCGATCTTCCCCGACTCATCTTTCTTCTCCTAACAACAAATTAGTTATTCAACTAGAATTTTATTTGATTTCAATTCTTCCCCAAATCAAGTTTCGATGGATTTCATTTTCTCCCCCAAACTTATTCTGGGACAACACCAAATCAATTGATGATTTTCATATCCACCCAAATCCAGTTTCAATTTCACTTCACTAATTCGTCACCATTATATTCCGGTTAGTGTTCGATATTTAAAAAAGTTAAATTGGTTCATTTTTTTTACTCTTTTAGTGAGGACATGTTTTTCTATGTAGATAGAGTTGTTTCGTGATAATGTCACAAGGTTTTGTGCATAAAACATGTTTGATGAAATTCCTCTGAAAGTTTTCTTTATTTTCATGCCTATATTCGGTAATAGTTTTGTTAATTCATGCTAACTTTATTAGAAAGGATTCACACTTAATTATGTTCTCATTTTATTAGAAGGCTTGGCATTTATTTATTTATTTTCTCATAAATTGTAATCAATGACAGTGAGAGATGCATGATTTGCTGATAGTGCAGTTATTAAAACAAGAGACTTTGTAATTTTGTGTACAAAATTCGGGTGATTGAGATTGATACTTTACTTCCCATTTGTAATGGCGAACTTTAGCTTCAAGTGATGATGTTATTGAACGAATGAGATCATTCTTGGAGAATTTCTTCATTCTAAGAACAAACTCATATGGTTCAAAATTGAGATGGGTTGTTCAAGAACAATACAGTGGTTTGAATTAAGAGGTTATCTGTGTATTGAGAGGTTCTCTGTGTTGTTATACATGATAGAGATCCTGAATTGAGACAATGGTTTGAATTGAGAGATTCTGTATTGCCATTATTATTCTTAATATTTGCTTTTGCACTGATTTGGCGGTTTGTCCCTGTTGTATAGGGCGAATTCAGAACAACAGATATGGTTACATACCAAATTCGGTATGCGGCGAGATGACTGAAGAAGAGCGAGCTACTGAAAGAGAAGGTGTCGTTTTTGTAATATCAATTGTCGAGAAAGCATGACAGATGAAAAGAGATTTCTACAAATTTATCGAGGAAGCAAAATGTTGAATGCGAAGCAACAGATGTGGATACATATGGTTACATACCAAATTCGGTATGCGGCGAGATGACTGAAGAAGAGCGAGCTACTGAAAGAGAAGGTGTCGTTTTTGTAATATCAATTGTCGAGAAAGCATGACAGATGAAAAGAGATTTCTACAACTTTATCGAGGAAGCAAAATGTTGAATGCGAAGCAACAGATGTGGATACATTCCTAAGTATGTTTCACCGCCTGAAGCAACATGATGACCAAAGAACAACGATCTACTAAAAGAGAAAGGTATATATACGGAGAACTACACTTACACCATGTTTGTTTACTCCTGACTCATCTGAGTCGTCTGGATCTGAATCATCTGGATCTGAGTGAAATCACCTGACTCATCTGGATTGAAATCACCTGACTCATCTGGATCTGAGTCGATATGTTTGTTTTGAGTCAGATCTGACTCATTTGACTCGGAAATAAGTGAGTCAGTGGTTTGGTCCCATGAGTCAGGGGTATTTTGTTACCTGACTCAGATGAGTCCGAGTCAGGGATTATGTCTGAGTCAGAGGTCGAGTCAGATCTGACTCAAAATGGAAAACAAACGGTCTGACTGCTGACTCGGTCCGAGTCAGGGGTTGACTCAGATTCAGACGCCGAGTCAGCTGCAAACAAACAAGTTCTTAGTTAAGAGTAGGGTACTGTTAAGTGCATACTTTGCATATATTTAGTATCGAATCCATGCTAGTAATTGCTTAGTTTCTTACAAATTATTGTATATTACTCTTGTTTTCTTTTATTTATGTTTTGCTAGGTGAATCATCCAAAAGAAGTGAATTTGCACTTAATTGTCCAATAAAAGAAATTGGCTACAAACGGAGAATGACCAAAGACCAAGTGGAACTCGTTCAAACCTAGGAGTTCTTGCCATCACTTTAAAGAGGACGAAAATAAGAAGCCAATGACGAAAGAATGGGGTCTATCAGATATCATACGAAGAAGTTATGCGCGAAACAAGAATGATGCAGAAAATTACACTGTCAGTCTTCTAAGACTGACGGTTAAAGCAATTACTAAAGGCACCAGGGAATTCGATAAGGGGCTGCCACTTTCTTCCAACATAGTCGTCTTCCTCTTCTCACCGGTTCACGACAACTTTCTCCGGTTGAGTTGTGGGATGTTAAACTTGCAGGTATATGGGTTGGCAGCGATGGATAAAGTAGTCTGTGGTGTTGATGGATGCTGCCAATATGGTCACGATGGTGTTGCTATACATCATTGTCATGGGTTTTGAAGCTGGCAGTGTTGGTGATTGATCAGTAGGAGTTCAGGGATGGAGGACTAGCGGAGTTGGTGGTCTGTGGTTGTTTGGGTTGATACGAACTCGAGTTCGGATGGGAAGCTTTGGGTGTACGTAATTTCGGCTTGGATTCTGTGAGATAATGGGACCGAGGAAATGATGAGAGTAGCTGGCTGTGGTTCGTGGAGCAGAGCAGGGAAGAAGATCATGGTGGAGTGAGTAACAGCAGGAGATACTCAATTCTGTGTTGGCAGTTAAATGGTTGATCGAAGGAGCTCGAGATGGCAGAGAATATTGAAGAGAATGGGATGCTTCTAGTTAAACTCGAGTTGAACTGGGAACTGTGGTTGCTGGAGTTGTAAGAAATCCGGAGTTGGAGCTTGGGAGTAACGAGACTGAACGATGATCAACTGAGTTCGAGAATGGAGAGAACAGGGAAGTGTTGGATCGGTGATGGTGGAGCTGTAGGGAGAGATGCTGCTGCCATTATCGGCAATGAGGAAGATGAATTGGTTAAGATGGTGGAATTCGCTGTGTATTGATGGACCACTGATGGTTCGATGAACGAGCAGAGATGGAGGAGATGCCCGAGTTTTGACATGAAAGTATTTACTTTGTTATATGAGTTCATATGGAAGCTGGGAAGTAATGATGGGGGACGAAATTGTTGCAGCTGCCAGTAACAGGGACCGAGCAGTTCAGGGAATGGTCGTGCTGTACTAACCAATGATGCAGATAACTAATGGTGATGGCAGTGCTGAGTATGGCAGGAAACCAGTTTGCTGTAAAGATGGAGAAGGTCTGGCAGTGTTGATTATCGGTGAAGGGACAAAGATGAACGGAGGGCAATGGTTGATGGCAGTGATGGAGATGGATCGAGTTTCTCGTCTTGCTTCCATCACTGATGAGGAATGACGAGATAAAATAGGAGCTAGGAAATCACGAGGTCAAGGAAGCCAAATCCAGAAGAAATAAAATGTCACAGAGAGGGGAGTATCCGTGAGAGGAATGCCGGAAACACAAAATTCAGGGAGTTTAAAAACTCACGGCGACCAATCTGTCCGTGAGTGACGGAGAAAAGAATTGAAAATCGAGATGATTTTATTTCTCACGGAGGGATATATATCCGAGGAAATTACCGGAAAACTAAAAATCCCGCAACTATTATTTTTCACGGAGCATTGTGTATCCAAGGGAACATGGGAAGCAATTGAAATATGACTGTCAGTTTGGGTCGGCTGACAGTTGAATGATGTTAATGGGCTGGATTGTTACAGCAGGTGTGCATGGCCCAATTGTTTGATTTAATCTCTCACGACCAAGACATGGCAGTGACCGGATTATGGAATGTGGACTAGTTTTGGCAACCTACTTCTACTGAGATTTGGAGCAAAGGCACTCTACAATTTGAAGGCTATATAAGAAATACTTCTTAACCTAATTGAAAGAACCTAATCATATCTACATCTCATATTATACTTTGTTGTTCATTCATATTCTAGGGTTTACACCTTTAAGGGAAAATCGGGTAACAGTGTAATCATGAGCAACTAAATTCTTGTTGGGTAGGATGAATTCAAAGTTCCGGGTGTGAAGCTTAATTATTATACAAAAATTATTTGAAGTATTTATCATATTATCATTTGTCTTTTCTATACCTACGGTTTTTGATTGATTTCTAGATTATTCAAGTGTACAATTGGATTAATCTTTTGATCATTCTATTGCTAGTATTGAGTTAGGAGATAAGTAATCGTCGAATAATTCATACACAAGTAGAAATCGCGAGACCTTGCAGAAGGATTCTGTGGAGCAATTGCGAGTGAAGACAACATCAGCAAGTGAACCTTGAGCTAAGAGTTTAACTACTGGGATCAACCTAACTCACAAAGCCTAAGCATTCGATTGGATTACACCTTGAGTGAGCTACTACTTGGTGGTTCGGTTGAATAGAATCTGATATTGGAGAGCTTCCGTATTCGTGGTAAAAGGAGTTTTGGGGATAGCACTGAGCTAGCTGCTATTCTACGGTTGGTGAAGATTGGTTCTAATGAAGATAAATAAGTATACTAATCCAGTTATCGTTTGGTAACGGAGAATGATTCTTAATCATCTTTTCATATTATTATTTGTTATTCTTTTTGTTTCACTTTAAAACAATCCCCCTTTGTGTTTTATCTTGTTTAGCTAAGATAAATAACCTATCAATTACACAGCTCTCTGTGGGAACGATCCTTACTACCGCTATATTACCAGTTAATTAGTGGGAAATATCTTAATTAATTTGTTGTGGTTACGACACACATCAAGTACTAGGGTTCTTTCGGATATTCTCTGGAACGTGTACCAGAAATGTTATTTTTCAAGATGTCCTAAGATCATCTGATATTGTTGTATGATATATCATTGATAGGCAGGGAGAACTCTACAAATAGCATAAGAAGTGTTAATACCCGCATCGAGTCATTACAATTTGGACTCACACGTGACGTGGTACACCTTGAGTAGTATTGTTGATGGTGGTTTTTAGCTTAGGGCGAAAACCGTAAAAGTCTGTCTACCTGACCCGACATCAGAAGTAGTAAACCTTGATATATCTATATTTCGCAAGGAATTTGGAGAATATATCAGAATCTGATGAGCGCCTATGTCTCTCTTTACATTTATATTGAAACTCAATCTCCTAGATGAATTGTTCACTAGTATAGAGCCTAATGAGTATTTAAGCTCCTAGTTGCATTACTCACTAATGCCGGAGCCTTCCTAGTGTTTTCCTATGCTATGTTCTCAGATGAACTCTCAATATTGACATGATGTGACGATTAATGTTCACTCGTAATGGAGTAGCATAAATCTCCCGAAGTGTCAATATTGAGACCTGCATGAAAACACTCACATAGGCTACATCACCCTCTGACAAAGAGATCAGCGTGTTCACACACATTTTAATTGAAAGTTAGCGCAATCGAACGCGTTTAAATTCCCTAAGGAAATCTAGACTGTCCATATCAGTCTTAAAAAACGATCAAGGCCGCACGATTTGGCCACACAATTCAATAGGCCTAATCTACTCCTAGCGGAACTAGGCGATCACCATGATGACCACCGGCAGGCCCACTAATACCCTGGCTGGTCGGACTCCACCTAGCACACTATAACATCGTCGAACACCAACCCCAATGCGGATGATCGCGCTGTTGGTAAAACATTCTCAAACGAGCTAGACCGACCATGACGGTCTTAAAAGCATCACGACCGTCCAACTTAGCCAGCCAAGTTGGACGGCGTAGATCGTGTTTCGGACGATCAAAGAGGCGTCATTGTGTTCACCGGTAACTCACCTTCATCTTTAGCCGACCGAACCTCACACGACAATTCATAGGCGCATCGAAACGATTTCCCAAAGTAGAGTGATCACGCTGTTGAAAAATAGCTCAAACGAGTTAAGGTCGGCCAAAGCGATCTCAAAACATCACGACCGTCCAACTTAGCTAGATCTTCCCTCGAATGCTCAAAAGGGTACTAGCGTGATCACCAACGACCCAACTACATTATTGGTCGATCGACCTGCCCGCGACAAACCAGAAACGCGTTGAATCGCGCGCCCAAAGAAGGGTGATCGCGCAGCCCTTGAAACCCTAAATTCAATAAGCGCCATTATTGATAGACACATTTTTGTGTCCGATTTGTCTCGATTCTATATATTTTTAGGGCTCATTTTTGTACTTATTATGGTGTTTTATTTATTTGTAGGTATTTTTGGCCAATAAACATTTTTGGAAAAAAAATTGGCTCGAAAAGTTGTAGGAAAGCACCCGGAGGACATTTGCTATTCAGACTCTCACTTTGGATAAGGGGTAACCTAATTACTAAGGGGCATCCCATTTATAGGCAGTTGCTAATCGCACCCCTACCCTGGATAAGGGGAAACCATCTTCAACATTTCAAAAACCAGGTTTTGGCGGGAAAATAAGTGCAGTGAAGAACAGATTTTGGTAATCGTGATTTGGAGGAGTTTGAGGTCGATTAAACCTCTGATTTTCATAGGATAGACTCCTTATGCGTCTAGGAATCTAATATGGGTGTTTAAATCGATTAGACTGGGCTCAATTGACGGATTTTTATCACAACAGAAAATATGGAAAGTCGCGTGTGTGACCTTTTTAGGGAATTTTAGAGAGATTAAAGTGCTGTAAACTTTCCCAAAGATTTGTATCTATCTAAGGAAGAGTTTAAAATAAAAAGGAAAGCTCAGAAACATGTAGAAATGCTAAAACAAGAAATTGCCGCAACTTGGCCGTGAAGAGAAGGAAAGAGATTTTGGAAGATTTGGGAGAGATTTAATCGGCATTTTTGATATAAATAGATGTCTTGGGTCATATAGAAGAGGTGTCGAGAGTTTGGGAACCTAAGGAGATCCAGAGAAGAAGAAATCATAGCTTTACCAAACTCTATTTATGGTGCTGCTGCTGCTGAAGAGGAAGAACGCGAAGAACATTGACGCACGAGAAACAGTCGCAGAACAATGTCGTTGTTTAACAGCTGAAGAACATTAAGCCGTGCAGGACAGTCGTATTCCAGGGTCTGAAAATCAGCGACAATGCAACAGTACTTACAACAGTTTTCTGTAACAGTTCCATTGTAACAGCTGTTTTGCAACACCAATACACTGTTGCAAACAGTCTGTGTTATTACTTTTCACTCTTTTAATCATCTTTTGAGCAACAAAGACATATTTTGAGATCATGATTAATATGAGGAGCTAAACCCCATTGCTGAGGCGATAGAGGAAGCTATTTTTCCAACAAAAAGTGGTATATTCTATTTTATCTTTTTATTTGCAATAATTATATGATTATTTGCCTTGAACTATTATTGAATATGATTTTTATTTGAGTGATTGTGATCTATTTTGATGGAGTATGCTTAGTTTTAAGACTTTTGATGCTTCATACTTGGTATTTACAATTACTACTTTTGAAAATCTACTTGTTGCAGTATTTTAGAATCAAATTAAACGAGAAAATTGCATAAATATAATTATTGGTTTAATCGCTTTGAACTTGGAAAATAGTGGAATCTTAGCCTCATTGTTTCTTTTAATACTGATATCATCTTTGATTGAGTTTGATAAAAAAATTTAGTGAGTTTTCTATTTTAATATTAGAATTTAAATCTAATTAATATCCTTCACAAGTCTGAGAATCGAACCACTTTTACCACTATCTACAAATCACATCAATTTTTGGCGCCGCCGACGCGGACTTCCTTTTAGGGTTTTAGATTTATTTTATTTTTTTATTATTGTTGTCCTTTGTTATGTTTTTGGGTATTTATTTTGTGTCCACAGGTTCTGGATCATAAAGAAAATTGAGCCAAAGAGTTTGGCGATTTCATAAAGACTTGGAGCTAAAGATTAAAGAAAAAAGAACAGAAAAGAAGACAATTTTATTTTAGACAATTTTAGTTTAGGGTTTGTTTATTTTATTTAAAAAAAAAAAACTGTATTAGAGTTTATTATTTTTGTAATTTTTCTTTATTTTTTTGGATTTTTGGACTTTTGGACTTTGGGACATTATTTTTTTTATTACCCTACGGCAGGGTACTTTAAATATAAATTGTTTGCAGAGAAGGAGGACAATTACGATATTGTCTCTGCACCTTGGGTTCGTACACTAGACATTGGAGTCAGTGGCCCGATTCGAGTACAACCGATTCATCCCCCGTCTGGAACGGGAGGTAATATTCTAAACACTCGCGAATCCCCTGTCAGCGAGTTACTGGACTCCTTCGTATGCATATATGTTGAGGACTGAATACGGATATTTATTTTTCTAGTAAAGGGCAAGGCCTGGCCATACAAGATAAGGGTTCGGATTTCATCACCGTTCTCTTCTTGCCCGCTTTAGGAACACGTAACCTACGCGAACCTAAGCCTAAAATTTTGACTAGAACGAGACCAATAGGGTAACGAGCTTAACAGGAAAGTCATTCGAAAAATATTGGTTACTCTTTTAAGCATACTTCGAAGTTCTTGACGGTTTCTGTAAGTTGAATGCGTGACTGCGCCACCTTGTAATACCGGTGAGGCCTTGGGTAACAAAGCTCCACCGAGCTTCCCTCGCCTTTATTCAACTTACGTTAACTCGAATTGATTCCAGAGGGGTTTGCTTAAATTGTAACGAATTCCCGTTCGAAGGATTAGAAGCTGGTCTAGAAACAATCTAAGTGGAGATATCATGCTTTTTGTTTGCTAGAAATCAATATGTTTGATTTGGTTGAGTCAGCCTTGATCTGTGTTTGCTTACCCTTCCAATTTAGAAAATTCTATTGTATGCCTAAACGTAAAAGAGATGACTAAGTAGATTTGTTAAAGAGAAACCTAGTAGTTTGAAGCGTCTCGATTACCTTAATATAGAAAGTCCGACTTTTGAAGAGTCTGTTATTCAACGCCCTTTGACTGAGGAGAGAATCCCTGTTGATCCGATAGTGCCAGAAATGGCAACTTTGAAAGCTTTGTTGAATCCAACTAGGACTACCCGTCCTTCGTGTATTAAGTTAGCTGAAATGGAGGCACCCTATGAACTGAAACCTGGGACCTTACAGATGCTCCCAATCTTTTTAGGGAAAGAAAATGAAAACCCTTATTACCATGTTAGGGATTTTGAGGAAATTTGTAGTACTGTAAGAATTAGAGGCTTAGATGATGATGCTTTGAAACTTTGGTTATTCCCATTTTCCCCTAAAGATAAGGCCAAGTCGCGGCTGTATAGTTTGGACTCCGAGTCAATTGAGACATATGAACAACTTACATCTGCCTTTTTCAATAAGTTTTTCCCTAGGCACAAAACATCGTCTATTAGGACGCAAATATGCACATTTTCACAATAAGAGGGAGAATCTTTATATAGTTATTTGGAAAGGTTCAATGATTTATTATCCTAGTGTCCTCATCATGGTTTAGAAAAAGTTAGGCTAGTTCAGATCCTTTATGAGGGTTTAGATTATTCCACAACGACCATGGTTGAGTCTCTATGCACTGGTGGATTTGAAAACCAAACTGTTGATGCGGCGATGGAATTTTTTAATGAAATCGCCGAAAAAACCCAGCAATGGGAAAATAGTAGGGAACCCCAGAAAACAATTCTTTTAAGTAGAGGAAACGTTAATAGGGTAGAAGGAGGCTATGAATCAGATGCCAAAATTGCTGCTATAGCAAAAAGGTTAGAAGCCTTAGAAGTGGGCCAGACTAGTGGTAGAGTGGAGCCTTTTTGGGAAGGCCAAAATATTGAAGAGCAGGCCAATGCTCTTTATAATAATACTAGATTTGATAACCGTCAAAAGATTGACCCATATTCAGAAACCTATAATCCTGGTTGTAGAAACCATCTGAACCTTTCATGGTCTATGAGCCAAAGTCAAGGTCAATTTAGTAATTCTAATGCTCCCCCAGGTTTTGGCTATACTTAGAATCCTTCAGGACTAACTGAGTTTCAGAATCAGTCAGATAAGAAAATCCTAAGTTTAGAGGAATCTCTCGCTTTGTTAACTCAGCAAACTGCAAAATTCCAGTTATCCGTAGAACAAAGTCTACAAGCTAGTAACAGGATAGGACAAGAAAATAGTCAGGATATTTCCGAGTTAAAAACCCAGGTTGGTCTGATAAGTGATTCTTTGAGAGAAAAAGGTAAGTTTCCTAGTCAAAGACAACTCAACCCTAGAGGAGTTTATGAATTAGGTGCAAAACCATCGAATCAATTGAATGCTGTTAGAACCCTTAGAAGTGGTAGAGTTGTAGACAATAAGGTAACCATGCCCGATATTGAACATACTGTAGTTCACCCCTCAGGATCTCACCTCTCAGGACCAGTAGCTGAAGAGACTGATAAAATTTCCGATGATGTGAATTCGGTTCCTGAAAGGTCTGATTTTAGGCCTAGAGCCCCATTTCCCCAGCTATTAGTACCAACAAAGAAGGAATCGAACTTTAATGACATAGTGGAGGTTTTTAAGCAAGTTACCATAAACCTTCCCTTATTAGATGCAATTAGGCAATTCCTGCTTATGCCAAGTTCCTTAAGGATATGTGTACGCGAAAGCGAAAACTTAGCGTCCATAAGAAAGCCTTTTTAGCTAGTCACGTAAGTTCAATCATTCAGAACACCACAACTCCAAAGTACAAAGACCCAGGTTCTCCTACCATTTCTTGCACAATAGGTAACTTCCGGGT
This sequence comes from Papaver somniferum, assembly GCF_003573695.1. Lineage (NCBI taxonomy): Eukaryota > Viridiplantae > Streptophyta > Magnoliopsida > Ranunculales > Papaveraceae > Papaver > Papaver somniferum. The sequence goes on from NW_020622934.1 coordinate 12,725,476, forward strand.
AGAAAAAGCTTTACTTGACTTAGGAGCCAGTGTGAACTTACTGCCATTCCATGTATACTTACAGATAGGACTTGGTGAAATGAAACCTACTCAGATAACACTACAGTTAGCTGATAGGTCTGTTAAAATCCCTCGAGGTGTTATCGAGGATGTTCTTATTGAGGTCGACAAGTTTATTTATCCAGTGGATTTCGTGGTCCTAGATACCCAACCTATCCCTGACCCAGAGAACCAGATACCTGTTATTTTAGGTCACCCATTTTTAGCTACGTCTAATGCGATCATTAACTGTCGAAATGGTGTGATGAGTTTATCTTTTGGTAATATGACTATGGAGATGAACATTTTTAATGTCAGTAAGCAACCTCATGAGCTAGATGACACATGTGTTGAGGAGGTGAACATGATAGGAGCCTTAGTTCAGGAGTCTTTACCAAACATCTTGTCTGAAAACCCATTAGAAAGTTGTCTATCCCATTTTGGTTTAGATTTTGACGACGATAGCACTATTGAACATGTGAATGCTATATTAGATTCTACCCCTGTGTTAGACACTGATAGATGGAAAGCTAGGTTCGAACCGTTACCAGTTTCTGAGACTACCCTAATTCCTTATTTAGAAGAGCCCCCAAAGTTGGACCTTAAACCACTACCCGATACTCTAAAGTATGTGTTTTTAGGCCCATCTGAGACTTTACCTGTGATTGTAGCTTCCAATTTGGATAGTCATCAGGAAAATAGGCTAGTAAATGTACTTCAAGACAATAAGGAAGCTTTAGGGTGGACTATAACAGACATTAAGGGTATAAGTCCTACTGTGTGTATGCATCAGATTCATTTAGAGGAAGACTCCAAACCTTCTAGGGAGATGCAACGTCGACTGAACCCTAACATGAAAGAGGTAGTTCGAAAATAAGTGCTTAAGTTGTTAGATGCGGGTATTATTTACCCAATTTCAGACAGTAAGTGGGTCAGCCCTGTTCAGGTTGTCCCCAAGAAATCAGGTATCAGTGTAGTCCAGAATGATAATAATGAATTAATCCCAACCCGAGTGACCACGGGATGGCATGTGTGTATTGACTATAGGAAACTGAACAAGGTCACAAGGAAGGATCACTTTCCCCTTCCTTTTATCGACCAAATGCTAGAGCGATTAGCTGGATATAGTCACTATTGCTTCTTAGATGGCTACTCCGGTTATAATCAGATCGTTATTTCCCCAGAAGACCAAGAGAAAACCACTTTTACTTGTCCCTTTGGTACTTTTGCATATAGACGCATGCCTTTCGGGCTATGTAATGCCCCAACAACTTTTCAGCGTTGTATGATGAGCATATTTTCTGATATGGTGGAACGGTTCTTAGAGGTCTTTATGGATGATTTTTCAGTGTTTGGTTCATCTTTCGATGAGTTCTTGCATCATTTGACATTAGTGTTGACTAGGTGTAAGGAAAAAAATTTAGTGCTTAATTGGAAAAAGTACCATTTCATGGTTAAATCAGGAATTATGTTAGGGAACATCGTCTCTTCAAAGGGTATAGAGGTAGACAAAGCCAAAGTTGACCTTATTAAGACTTTACAGGTCCCAAAAACCGTAAAAGATATTAGGTCATTCCTAGGGCATGCAGGTTTTTACCGTCGATTCATTAGGGATTTTAGCTTGATTTCTAGACCTCTTTGCAATTTGCTTGCAAAAGATGTTAAGTTTGTCTTTGATGATGCTTGTTTAGAGGCTTTTGAGAAGCTTAAAACTTTATTCACTATTGCCCCGATAGTCCAGGCACCTAACTGGAACCTACCCTTTGAGATTATGTGTGATTCTTCATATTATGTTATAGGCGTCGTTTTAGGACAATGAGAAAACAAATTACTTCATGTGATTTATTATGCTAGAAAAACTCTGAATGATGCCCAAATGAACTACACAACTACCGAGAAGGAACTTTTAGCCATCGTGTTTGCCTTGGATAAGTTTAGGTCCTACCTATTAGGTTCTAAGATCATAATCTATACAGATCATGCTGCTTTGAAATACCTTTTATCTAAGAAGGATACCAAACCTAGATTGATTAGATGGATCCTATTGTTACAGGAATTTTCCCCAGACATTAGAGACAAAAAGGGTGCAGAAAACGTAGTAGCAGACCACTTGTCTAGGCTAGTTGTTAGTTCCCCTAGTCATTCCCTTCATATAAGGGATAGCTTTCCTGATGAACAATTGTTCTCTGTTTCCCAATCACCTTGGTATGCAAATATAGTGAATTATCTTGTTACTGGTCGAACCCCTCAACATTGGGGTAAGCAAGATCGTTCTAGGTTTTTAGCCGAGGTTAAGCATTTCTTTTGGGACGATCCTTATCTGTTTAAGTATTTTCCGAACCAGATTATTAGGAGATGTGTATCTGAGAGTGACCAGTCTAGTATCATCTCCTTTTGTCATGAACATGCATGTGGGGGTCATTTTAGTGCTAAGAAGGCTGCTGCTAATATTTTGCAGTGTGGATTTTACTGGCCTTCGTTGTTTAAAGATTACCATAGTCATTGTGTTTCTTGTGAGCGTTGCCAGAAGTTAGGAACCATTTCCCGTAGAAATATGATGCCTTTGAACCCTATTTAGTGATTGAGGTCTTTGATGTGTGGGGCATTGATTTTATGGGTCCATTTCCTATTTCGTTTGGTTATATTTAGATACTTGTCATTGTAGACTATGTGTCTAAGTGGGTTGAGGCGGTTCCGTGTAAAACGAATGACCACAGGGTCGTAGTCCAGTTTTTGAAAGAGAATATACTTACACGTTTTGGTATGCCGCGAGCTACAATTAGTGATGGAGGTTCACACTTTTGTAATAGACCATTTGCTCTTTTAATAAAATAATACGGTATTACCCATAAAGTAGCAACCCCATATCACCCTCAGACTAGTGGTCAGGTAGAGGTTTACAATAGGGAAATTAAACGTATTCTAGAGAAAACAGTTAATCCAAATAGGAAAGACTGGTCGTCGAGGCTTACTGATGCCTTATGGGCTTACCGTACTGCGTTTAAGACACCCATTGGAATGTCACCTTATCGTTTAGTGTTTGGCAAGGCATGTCACCTGCATGTTGAGTTAGAGCATCGAGCCTATTGGGCTATTAATAACTTAAACTTTTCACTTGACAAGGAAGGAGCTCAAAGAAAGATCCAGCTCAATGAGTTGGACAGATTTGTAGAGATGCATACGGTAGTGCTAAGGAGTATAAGAACAAAATTAAACTTGTGCATGATAGGAATATTTTACGAAAGTCATTTTCTCCAGGTCAAAAAGTTATTCTGTATGACACTCGTTTGCATCTATTCCCCGGGAAGTTGCGCTCTCGGTGGACTGGTCCTTTTGTGGTCCGTACTGTTTTTCCTCATGGCGCTGTTGAGATTGATACACCAGATGGTAATAGTTCTTCGAAGGTTAACGGTCAGCGATTGAAGCCCTTTTTAGAGCCTTTTCCTACAGGTGATGTTGAGGAGGTCCCTCTGGAGGACCCTGTTTACCTTGATTAACCATCGAAGCGATTTTGTATGTTGTATAATATTTTTGTAGGTTTTTGGTTACACTTCACCCAGGTACTATCTTTCCGACTTCTCTCTTTACTATTTCCTCATGTTACTTATATTTTTGGTACTGTTCTTTGATTAGAAACATTGAGGACAATGCTAGATTTAAGTTTGGGGGTGGGGTTGAACTTTTTGTTGCCTTTTCGTTGCAATAAATAAACTCCAGAGCCTAGAAATTTATCCCTATTAAGGATGACACTAACCAATCTAAGTGGATGGAAGCATTTTGGTTGTAGGAGTTGAGGAACCAATCTGACTAGATGGCAACATCTAAAGAATCTATTCATAAAAGCACAGAGCTCAGGTGTTAGAAATAACATGATAGTTTCACCATATCTCGTCGAGTCCTTTTCACTTCTGTTTTTATTTGTTTTGTTTTTAAACAATGTTTCTCTAAGTGATTAGGTGGGGCTCACGATTCAAGTTGTTACCAATGCTAGGGTGAATTAGAGTGATTGAGATACAAAAAAAAAAAAAAAAAAAAAAAAAAAGAAGAAAAAGAAAAAGATACCAGACCATCAGACCAACCGAAATAAATTCAATAAAGTCGACCACTAGAACCCTTGTATATGCCAGTTGTGTTGACCTAGAGTTAGGATTATCGACCACTGGTACCCTTGTATATGCCAGTGCGTTGATATTAGTCAGACCGGTATCTCAATCCATTAGGATAGGTTCATTTTGGTGGAGGCCTTCAGACAGATATGAGAAACACCGTTCACCTAGTAAACATCAAAACCATCTATGTTTTTCTATATCCATCTTCTTGATATATCCATGTGATTAGTTTTGACTCCGGATATTGATGTCCATAGTGCGACTATCTGAGTAGAGCTCTGTCACTTCATATGAATTTTAGTATGCTTGAGTGCGAACTCGTGTACATCAATTGGAATTTCGCATCAGGGTACTTCCTCCTGTAGTCAATAAGTATACCAACCAAGGAGATTCTTTAGTGCCTTCCAAGGTTCTGTGTAGATAGCTAGGGTCTGGAGTATAAAGGTTTTGTGGGTATACCTCTGGTAAGCCCTCCGGAGACAACACTCCGCCACTAGGGACACCTAGGGGTTTAAAGGCTTATTGCATACGCTAAATGCAGTCGACGATGCCTGCGACAGTGAGTTAGGATTTTATTTCTATTTTATTTTTGCTCTAGGACTAGCAAATAATAGGTTTGGGGGTATTTGATAGACACATTTTTGTGTCTGATTTGTCTCGATTCTATATATTGTTAGGGCTCATTTTTGTACTTATTATGATGTTTTACTTATTTGTAGGTATTTTTGGCCAATAAACATTTTTGGAAAAAATTGGCTCGAAAAGTTGTCGGAAAGCACCCGGAGGAAATTTGCTATTCGGACTACTTTGGATAAGGGTTAACCTAATTACTAAGGGGCATCCCATTTCCAGGCAGTTGCTAATCGCACCCCTACCCTGGATAAGGGGCAACCATCTTCAACATTTCAAAACCAGGTTTTGGCGGGAAAATAGGTGCAGTGAAGAACAAATTTTGGCAATCGTGATTTGGAGGAGTTTGAGGTCGATTAAACCTCTGATTTTCATAGGATAGACTCCTTATGGGTCTAGGAATCTGATATGGGTGTTTAAATCGATTAGAATGGGCTCAATCGACGGATTTTTCTCACAACAAGAAAATATGGAAAGTCACGTGTGTGACCTGTTTTAGGGAATTTTAGAGAGATTAAAGCGCTGTAAACCTTCTCAAAGATTTGTATCTATCTAAGGAAGAGTTTAGAATAAAAAGGAAAGCTCAGAAACGCGTAGAAATCCTAAAAGAAGAAATTGTCGCAACTTGGCCGTGAAGAGAAGGAAAGAGATTTGGGAGAGATTTAATCGATATTTTTGATATAAATAGATGTCTTGGGTCATATAGAAGAGGTGTCGAGAGTTTGGGAACCTAAGGAGAGCCAGAGAAGAAGAAATCAGAGTTTTACCAAACTCTGTTTCTGCTGCTGCTGAAGAAGAAGAACGCGAAGAACATTGACGCTCGGTAAACAGTCGCATAACAGTGTCGTTGTTTAACAGCTGAAGAACATTAAGTTGTTCAGGGCAGTCTTATTTTAGGGTCTTAAAATCAGCGACAAAGCAACAGTTTTTCTGTAACAGTTCCATTGTAACAGCTGTTTTGCAACACCAATACACTGTTGCAAACAGTCTGTGTTATTACTTTTCACTCTTTTAATCATCTTTTGAGCAACAAACACATATTTTGAGATCATGATTAATATGAGGAGCTAAACCCCATTGCTGAGGCAATAGAGGAAGCTATTTTTCCAATAAAAAGTGGTATATTCTATTTTATCTTTTTATATGCAATAATTATATGATTATTTTCCTTGAACTATTATTGAATATGATTCTAATATGGGTGTTTAAATCGATTAGACTGGGCTCAATTGACGGATTTTTATCACAACAGAAAATATGGAAAGTCACGTGTGTGACCTGTTTTAGGGAATTTTATAGAGATTAAAGTGCTGTAAACTTTCCCAAAGATTTGTATCTATCTAAGGAAGAGTTCAGAATAAAAAGAAAAGCTCAGAAACGCGTAGAAATTCTAAAACAAGAAATTGCCGCAACTTGGCCGTGAAGAGAAGGAAAGATATTTTGGAAGATTTGGTAGAGATTTAATCGGGATTTTTGATATAAATAGATTTCTTGGGTCATATAGAAGAGGTGTCGAGAGTTTGGGAACCTAAGGAGAGCCAGAGAAGAAGAAATCAGAGCTTTACCAAACTCTGTTTTTGCTGTTGCTGTTGCTGAAGAGGAAGAACGCGAAGAACATTGACGCACGGGAAACAGTCACAGAACAGTGTCGTTGTTTAACAGTTGAAGAACATTAAGCTGTGTAGGACAGTCATATTCCAGGGTCTTAAAATCAGCGACAATGCAACAGTACTTACAACAGTTTTCTGTAACAGTTCCATTGTAACAGCTGTTTTGCAACACCAATACACTGTTGCAAACAGTCTGTGTTATTACTTTTCACTCTTTTAATCATCTTTTGAGCAACAAAGACATATTTTTAGATCGTGATTAATATGAGGAGCAAAACCCCATTGCTGAGGCGATAGAGGAAGCTATTTTTCCAACAAAAAGTGGTATATTCTATTTTATCTTTTTATTTGCAATAATTATATGATTATTTGCCTTGAACTATTATTGAATATGATTTTTATTTGAGTGATTGTGATCTATTTTGATGGAGTATGCTTAGTTTTAAGACTTTTGATGCTTCATACTTGGTATTTACAATTACTACTTTTGAAAATCTACTTGTTGCAGTATTTTAGAATCAAATTAAACGAGAAAATTGCATAAATATAATTATTGGTTTAATCGCTTTGAACTTGGAAAATAGTGGAATCTTAGCCTCAGTGTTTCTTTTAATACTGATATCATCTTTGATTGAGTTTGCTAAAATTTTTAGTGAGTTTTATATTTTAATATTAGAATTTAAGTCTAATTAATATCTTTCACAAGTCTGAGAATCGAACCACTTTTACCAATATCTACAAATCACATCAGTTATAAAATTTCCGCAAATCAATCGTGTCCATCCAACTTCGCCAACCTAATTGGATGGCGTAGATCGCATATCGAATGATCAAGAAGGTTCCAATGTGTTCTTCGGCGGCCCAACTTTCTTCCCAGTCGATCGACTTGCTCATGGAAAGTTAATGACACATCAAACCATTCGATCGAACTAGGGAGGACGCAGCTGCTTTGAAACCCTAATTGGTGTTTGCGGCAATATGTTACTGTCGCAAATCGATCATGACCGTCCGTCTTCGCCAGCTAAATCGAATGGCTTAGATCTAATTTTAGATGGCCCAAAAGATGTCAACGTACACACCTACAACTTGTCTTTACACGTGGCCGACCGACCTGCTCGAACTAGCGCTCGATGCTTTGAATCGCTCGCCCAAAGGAGGTTGGCCGCGCGGCCCCTAAACCCTAAATAACATCAACGACAGTATGTTACTGTCATAAATCATCTCATCCATCCAACTTTGCTAGCCTAATTGGATGGTGTAGATTTATTTTCAGAAAACCAACAAAGTAGTATTGTGATCACCGACCACCCCTCCTCCACAGGAAGTGGTCAACAAAGTGATAGTTCGCCCACAGGATCCTCAAACGATCACCCAAAGACGGCTGGTCGTGCTACTTTTAAGACGCTCAATCGTGACTAATTCAATCGAACTCTAAAATAACGATGCTTCTAGCGCATCGATTATTTTTCAGTTGATTATTCAAAATCAATGCTTTATATACATCGATTATAAGAAACCTATACAAATATTGATTTCACGATTAACTTAACATTCAACCTAAAAGGACTATGTGCTGATTTTAGCGTCAAGTCACATGACTTGACCCATTCACTCGAGACGTCAAACATGTCACAAACTGGGGGATGCTCACTAGGGTATTAGTCTGGCGGTTTACAGTGTGCGGCGTGCAACGCGCCCATTACGAGAAAGTGTTAGGAAAGACGGACGGTTAACAGTAATGAGAGTAGTGGGTGAAAGTGTGACCAGTCTTTCCTCATAATGGAAACTCGATGATCACCACTTTCTACACAATTCCACTTCTCCACTACTCAACTTCCTTAACTTCCTATGAGATCAGGGTGCGCTCAAATGACTTGTATAAATAGGTTTTCAATCTATTTCGACAACGACAACGAAAGTGTTATCAACCCAAGTAGCCAGAAACCATATTTTGATACAAGTCATAAAACAACCACACTTTCATAATTCAACATTCTGATCTTAAACACCTTCTTCGCTTCCCTCCCTAAGATCAACCCTTCTCCTTCACCTTGTGATCGAATTGAATCTGGAACGACCATTTCTTGGTTTAGGCCAGAGTCTTACAGATTGATCTCTCGAATCTAAAAGTACTCCCGTGCAATGCATTTTTTTAGGGTTTGAATTCGTTTCTCATCAACACACCCAAATTTACCAAAAACAGCAGAATCAATTTTTACCCTCAAACAAGTATATAACTATATTGACTCTTATATGGGTGCATAGAATACAAAAATGACAACCACTACGGATTATTTTTATAAACCATTTAGACAAAAGATTATAAACCTCTTGACATGGAATCGTCTCTTTGGAGCATTGGGTCAACAAGATATAGATAAAAATTCTTGTCTCCAGAAATATTGGGTATTTAACTTCAATTAAATTTTTAGACAACCAATCATGACGATACTCGGGTTTCCACCAAATCACTTAGCGAAAAAAAATAAGAGTACAAAAACAAAGACGTTTTTTATATCAATAAAAAATAGCAAAGTATATAATAATGAAATCATAAAAATTGCTCAAGTTTGTAGACATACCTTTTAGAAGAATCCAATCATGAATCATATGGCTTTACCAAATATTCAATATCTTACCCAACATGATATTTGCGCCCCAATTTTTGTGCCTTCCTCACAATCCTTCTTATAGGGTATTTATTGGTGAGGGTACACTTCCAACACAATCAAGTTGTGTCGAGGTGAAAAAAGTCTTGCTCACCATATGCGACTGAAACACACTTTTCCACATCTATGGATTTTTCACCATCTATAGCTTTTGACTTATTTTGTTTCTTCTTCCACCAATCTTGTGTTTCACTTTTGGATTATCATGAAAATGATCACTTTTAGACCTCATTCATATTTAAATCCATCTTTCCCAAGAAATTTTGAACTTCCAACATCATGGATTCTGTTTTTCCATAGTCATGGAATTTTTTGGAAGATCGTTCCTTTTTGTACTCAATGCATTATTGACTTTCTTTGGTATCCACTTCTGAGTGCATTTAGGAACAGCCGGAACCTTTTTCCCATTATTCTCTTCAAGATTTCTCGAAAGAGAGTTAGGTTGACTATTCTTTTACAAGTTAGTATCTCTCCAATTGGGAGCATCGTATCTTGTCTTCGTCTTTACAAAGTTATCCTTTTGATAATCATTAAAATTGTGAAAAGGCTTTGTATCACATTTATAGGCAAATCTTGGTTCATCAAAGTACTGATTCCTTTTCCTAAAGGTTGGATGTTGACAACCCATAATGTCAAGGGTGTTAGACTTAATATATGATCTAGGTTTGATCACTTCTTGTGATGCCCAAACAAGAACATCGTGAAGCTTTTCATTCCTTATATGAAAACGACATCTCCTTTGCAAGTGACCTTTATTTCCGCAATAATAGAAAACATAAGGAATATTATTACCTGTATTCGTGTGTGCTGGCTTTGGAAGTTGATATAATTTTCTCTTTCGAACTTTAACTGTCGGTGTAGGTATTTCACTTTTCCCATCAGTGGAAACCTTTGGTTGAGAAGAAACACTAGCCTTGAAATTTTTTACCTCTTTGCTAATACTTGGAGCATATATTCCCTTATAGCCCAATCCTCGTGTATCACAATGAATTTTACTTGCTCCTAGCATAATGGTTAATGGTTAAATCATCTTCAAGGTTTCTCGAGCGAGATTGGCACTTTCTTTCTCTTCGAAACTACTTTTTTGAGAGCTAATCCTTGCTTCAGATCTGCGAGTTTTTATTTCAACAAAAAGAAATTTTGAAAAATATTATCACAATCATGTGACTTTGTATTTAGGTCTTCCTCAGAATCTTTGAGGATCGATTCGTTAGAGCGATTCAAAATATAAATACCTCCATAAATTCTTCTAAATTTCTTGTTTTCTCGACAGAGAGGAGTCAGAAAACAAGTAAGGCAAGCAAGGTAGTCAATATCGGTTGTACTGGCCGATATTATAGGTTTTATCGTGTATCGGAAAAAACCTTTATGATATCTAAAATATCAAGGATACAAGTAGTGAACGATAAAAACACTTATATCGGCCGGCACAGACCGATATATCGGGTTCACCAATCCACTGATAATATTGATAAAGGTAATTTGGCTGAATAAATTATTTAGATCTAAAAATATGCAAACAAAAACCTTCATCCTAATAATCTTCTTCTTTTGTACCCTTGAAAACTCAATCCATTCAGTAAAGAAATTTCCAAGTAATTCATTTTTTTAATGAGTTTCTTATCCTTGAGAAAACTATGAGTTTTTATTGTTCATTCTCTTTCTACTCAATATTTATCAAATGAGAATTCGTTATCGTTGATGCTTTTATTTTCAACATGATTGATTCAGGTTAGTACCAAAGACAGGGTCACCTGAAATAGGATTAGTAAACATGGGATGAAAGTGGAATGAGATTGGATTTGTACTTTGAAGCTTTTGATCTTGAAAAATAATGCATCAGATGGCACCACTTTTTTTTAAATTGAAACACTTATAAATATTTACAATTTTAGTCTTAATGATGTATCATCGATAAAAACCGATATATTCTTTTGTATAAGTGTATCGGTCCCAGCCGATACGATACCGATAAAATATATTAACTACTTTGGAGGAAAGAAGTCGTCACTTTTTCCTTTTCAAGAGGTTTCAACGTCTCGACATATTTTGAGATATCCTCATCTACATCTCTATTAATATATGTCACCTTCATCGGAAATTTCATCCAACTGTTTTTCTAGGTGTGTTCCCCAGTTATCCACGGTTTCTTCATCACTCGTAGTGATTTCATGAAGGTTTTCAGATAATGATTCAGATGCGAAATTTTCCTCAAGTGGCAAATCCTAACTTTGAACAAAATCATCTTCTGTGTGTTCCATATTCAATAATATGTCTATAGGTCAGATCGCTACAAACACAGATTTATTATGTCTAAAGGTGTTTTCCTAATATGATGCTAACTGAAAACGTGGGGGGTACTGTAGATGATGGATTTTCGACAAGGGGAAAATCACAAAACCATTATTATACATACTCCGGATCCGGCAATCGGATGAGTATTGAGAATCATGTCTCTCAATAAAGCGTGAAAGCTCTTGCCATAAAAACTCTAACTGAGAAGGTCGTCTCTCAGAGTATATGTAGATGTGTAGTCTCCCAGCTGAGGCCACGGCACATCTCATGAATACTGAGCAATTTCAGTAATTATTTCTGTATAGAATCGAAAGATTGGATGGCTCCTAGACAGCATGCCTGCTAGTATAGAGCAACAACATCAGATTTTCCCTGACTATACAGGAGAAATATGACACTCCAGCAAGTTCATACTACTCAACTCTCAGATAATTAATGCTCCTAGATAGGAAGCCCTGCTAGTATAGAGCCCTCAATTAATTATCTCTAATCATAGCTGAATATTCAACTATATTCTACGATTCTTCGACTGTTTCGTTAGTTCAATTTATGGTTTTCCCAGCAGAATTCCATGGTTTAGTAATAGATATTCAACGTACAGGCATCTGAGCAACGAATAAGCCCTGACAAAAATGGTGCAAGTGTGCTTAGCAATAATGCACAGACCAGCATCTGAATGCGCGAACGAGCATTTCAGAACAAGAAGGAATGATGAACCTATGCAAAATAAGAAGAAAAAAATAATAATAAAATATTTGGAAAGGCGCCAGGGGACTGGGCTTACCAGCCGGCCAGTCATGTCGTGACCAGTCCCGTGCCCAATTTTATATTTTATCATATTTTATTATTTTTCTCTGATCTCATGAAAATCCTTTCATTTGAGCAAATCTCCTTCGTTTCAAAGAAATTCGCTAATTTCATGATATTTTCTTACGTCAAAGAAATAATAAAATTAGGAAAGGTGTCGCGGGACCAAGCCCACTAGCTGGCCGGCCTTGCCCTGGCCGTGGCCGGTCCCACACCTCACGGTTCCTTATTATTTTATTATTTCCCTCATCTCATGAAAATTCCCTGATTTCATGAATTTTCCCTAAACCCGTGAAAATTATTGTAAAACTAGGGAAACCGTAGGACCGGGCTCTAGCCGGCCGGTCATGCCCTAGCCGGTCCCACACGTGCCTTATTTTATTATTATTACTTGTTTTGTTCTCATTCCATGAAAATTCCCTGATTTCAACAAAATACCTTGGTTTCAACAAATCTCTTTGATTTTATGAAAATTCCCTGAAATCATGAAAATTACATAAAATTGGGAAGAGTTCCCTGGGACCGTGCCCGTTGGCCGGCCGGCCATGCCCTTGGCCATTGCCTGTCCCACACTCCATCATTCCCTATTTTATTATTATTTTATTTCTCTCATCTCATGGAAGTTCCCTAATTTCATAAAACTATCTAGTTTCATGGAATTTCCCTCAATTCAGAGAAAAGACATAAAATTACATAAAACTGGGAAAAATGTGTGGGACCGTTCTTGTCAGCCGGACATGCCCAAGCTGTGGCCGGTCCCACGCCTTGCAATTCCCTGTTTTATTTATTATTTTTCATCATCTCATGTATTTTTCCTAGTTTCAGCAAAACCCTGGATTCTGCATATTTTCTCAAAATGTTGCTCAAACGCACATCGGAAAATATTGAAACTCTCAGTACTGAGACACGGACACTATGGTGACACATGCACATCCACTTGACCGACCAAGGGTGGCCCTAAAGCTTGCAAACAGCCGGTCCCACACGTTTTAATGATTTTAACCTAATTTGCTCAATTGCTCATATTAGGTTCAAACTCTTTTCAAACAATTGCGGGTTTGTCCAAACGACCATCAATTGGTCCCAAGGCCACCAAGAGCCGGTCTCATGACCTCTTGGTCGGTCCCTCATCTTTTCATGACTAGGTTTTATTATTTGACGCTCACACCAGCATTATTTTAATAAATGATTAAACCAGCATTTACTCATTCTTTCACCAACTGGTCTTCAAGAGACTTTGGTATTTTGCTCATTCGAGCATCTGGACGTTACATGGTCGACTCATCGTCCCCTGCAGCCGGTCCCTGCAATCCATTCTTTCGCTGATTTTCAATAAATCATTAATTCATTAAAATTAGGGTTTTGAATCCAGAGCTCTGTGAAAACATATTTCTGAGCAGAGTCAAATGCTGATAATTTTATGTTGATCCTACGATCAACACTTTGTTTATTATACTCGACCCAGCAGTCAGTATCTTAAATTAATATTTTATTTGGTCCTGTTACCAACAATTCATTAAACGAGTAATATTTGCTCAAACCGACAATATTTGCTCAGACTAGCAATATCTGCTCAAACCAGCAATATTTGCTCAGATTAAAGAATATTGGTTCAACTATCAATATTCAATGATTCAGCAACACGGTTTGCTCGTCTTAGGTTATCAACATAATAATACCTCATTTCAGCAGATATTTAATTCATGAGTTTCAGAACATTTGCAAATCATGTTCAACTCAGCAATACATGGACTCATCGTCCCATAAAGTCAGCAACTGATTCCACAATCACGAGACATCAATCATGTCACATGGGGGGATAATAACTAGGGTTTTGGTCTAGCAGTCTACAACACGCGTGTTCATACACACGACGAGAATGTGAGCAAGTCGTGCAATCAGTTGGAAGAGTCAGCAAAGTAGTGGGTGGAAAGTTAACCAAGTCTCCGCACGATGAGCAACTGGTTTTGACATGATTTCCCACTTCCCTATTCTCTGATTCCAGTAACTGTCACACTTCATGGGATCATGGTGTTTTCAACTTAGCAATATAAAAGACCTTTGAATCATGATTGAAAAGACAAGGGAATTTCTCGGCAAGTTCATACAGTTAATCTTTCGTCTACACGAACTCATCGTCTGAGCAATCACTCTCAATTGAGTAAAATCCAATCATTCAGAGCGTTCTTACGCTGAATTCACAATACACCTACAATCTCAGATCACCATTGATCTCACACATTTCTCAGCTTCCCTCCTACAGATCAACCCATCCTCTCTTGTGACCGAATGGACTCTGGAACGGCCATTGTTCTTGGTTTAGGCCGGAGTCCTACAGGTTGATCTCTCGAACTTAAGGCACTCCCTTTTTGCGGTGCATCTGTGTGAGGTTCAACATTTCGCTCGGTTCAAGGAGTCTCCACACGGACGTCTCTTTAATTCTGTAAAAACCAGCAAATCGTTTTTCCCCATCTACAGATTGGCGACCACAGTGGGAAATTAATCTATCGGTTGCAATCTCAACTTTCACAAAACGGTTGATCTTAGGTCTGGTTGAGTTACGAATACAATAAACGCTAGAACTAGCAACAATGACAACAATGGTATCCCAGAACCATTCCTGCTTCCAATAATGGTGGTGACATTACGCGTCCCCAGCCCAACACTGAAAGTCATCCTCTCTTCGTACGGCATACCAAAGAAGTCTAAGAAAATCCACCTACCATAGGCGATCTCATGAAGGTGCAAGAGACTCTTGCCAAAAATCAGACGGACATGGCTGCAACACAGAAGGAGCTGTGAAATTATCTCAAAACGCTCAATGACAATCAGAGAAAACTCAAGAAAAGGGAAAAAGAAAAGAAACATCTTCGGATGCTGATCCTGAAGTTGTTCCAGTTCATACAATGGATGACAATGAAGTTCGCAAAGCTGCAGACGATCCATCAGCGAAAGAATCACCAAATTTCATTACTCGGGAAGATTTGGAACGCCTCTTGGAGGACCGTGGAAAAAACAAAACACCACATGTCCATCGTCACCAGCCTCCATACTCTGTTTCTACGCAAAAAATTCCTCTTCCAAAAGGTTATACCTCTCCAACCTTCACTTTGTATGATGGAACAGGCAATTCTCGAGAGCATGTCTCTCAGATTCTGGAAGCATTGGGCGAACATGAGCATAATCATGTCGTCCGTCTGAAGGAATTTTCAAAATCCCTGAAAGGCAGGGCATATACCTGGTACAACAACATCGCGCCAGGAAGCATCACTAGTTGGGGAGAAATGATTAACACCTTCTACAGAAAGTACTTCTTCGTTTCAGAGAAAATTACTCTCTGATCTGGGAAGAATGTTTCAGAGGATCAATGAACATCCCAATGACTATGTGAAAAGATTCAGAGTTCAAGCCTTGGATTGCCACAACCCAGATGTCACAGAGAAGCAACTTGTAGACTTATGCATCAATTGAACGATCCCGGTCTACAGAGCTTTACTAGAAAATCTCCGGTTCCAGAATTTTTCAGAACTTCATGAAGCAGCTAAGCGATCAGCAACTACCGCACTTGATTTACTGGAAATATCAATCTATAAAAACTGAGGAACCACGTGAAAGTCGAGGTAACATACATTTGATCAACAAACAGTATAACCTCCAACCTTCCACAAATGTTGTTGAAGAAGAAAGCAAATTGAAAGCTGAGTCACAAAGCAAGAACTCTTCTCCAGCTCCTCTGAAAGCACCAAAGAAAGATAACTAATCTTGAAATGCACAAACCTTGACCCGACATCAACGAACGGGGAAATGATAGGACAAACTCAAACTTATCTCTTATCATGAAGGAGTGATCGAGTTACTAGAAGTCTGGGTTCAAGATGGTGCAATCAAAAAAAATTTCATCAGGAGAGAGCCAACTGAAGAAAAAATGGAGAATTCCAGGTACCGTCACCTTCATAGATTCATCAATCATCCAACAAGCAACTGCAATATTTTGAAGCACATTTTCAAAGAGAAGGTTGATCCACAATAGATTCAACTTGGGACTGAAGGAGTACACAAGAATCCTCTCCCAATCAGAAACTTTACACTCTCTGAACAACCTATCAAAGAGGTATTTCAATCCTTCGCCGAACGTAAATTGCTCTATCTGTCGAAGGCACAAAGGAGAGACATGTTGACAGCACAGAACCACATCGTGTCAAGAAGTCCATTCCGGAAATACCTATTGAGACTCCAGCCACAAACCAAGAGATGTACGACTGGGGACTGCTTACCACAGTCAATCTCAGAATAAACGAATTTGGAAGAACATGCTGGCACCGCCATCATCAACATTCCACTGAAAACCATCGGATCCACAGGCATCACTCGACAAGAAGCTACTCATGCTCCCATCTCAATCAGAGACCTTGAAGGAACGCTCGGAAATACTTATGCCTACATCACTCTCAAAGTGAACATCAGTCAACCTGGACAGAAACCAAGTTTCACATAATCAGGAAGATCTAGGATATGACATGTCCTTCAGACGAGCGTAGATCCACGCTTAAAAGATGGGTACTGACGAAGCCCCTTTGGTTGCACATATCTCCAACGAAGAAAGTTTTGATCTAGAAGATTTGACATACATTCCATCATCAGAGTACTTGAAAGATTTCAAACTTTGACGAGGTTGAAGAAAGAACCTTCAAAATATGCATATACATTCATCAAGAGGTTCCACACTCAGGCAAGTCTCATTCCATGTCTATGTCATTTGTTTCCTCACATGTTATCCTAGCATGGGGACTCAATTCTACTATCAACTCCGCAAGACATTATGAATGATAGCTTCACCGCATTAGTACTTTACCAAGTGGTTGAATCTGACGTTTCTCTGAATCAAGCACTGGAACATTCATTACTGAGATGATGTCCAAACATGGCAAAGAACACTTTGGGCGTTTCTTCTACAAGTCCATGTATTCCACAAAATCAGAAAGCTCCGATGTCTGCACAAGTGTCGAATCCCACTACCGCAGCGGAAGGGATGCTGAATCAACAGAAGATACTCCAAGGCCGAGATGATCAAACCCCTAAGGCATTTGATGCTTAAGGAATGTACGCTTCAATGCTCAAGCATCTAAGAAGCCTTCAAATTGTATTCCCAATCAAATAGTACACCTTCGATAATGGCGCATCTGGCTTCAGCATAAATATCTCGACGATGACACACTGATTCAACAATAGCACGATTAAAGTACAACTGAACTACAATCAATAAGTCTTCATTATCCCATGATAAGACTTCTGAAACAGATGCAACATCATTCATCCATCGATGGCACAAACTCCTTCAACATACATCGGGGACTTGATCTTATTGGAGAAATCAATTCTATTTCAATAAATATTATCCACATAACAAGTTATTGCGACCTGACGTGATTCCATGAAACTTCATCAACGGGTATCTCTACATCGCAAGCCCCTGCACGACTGAGGAACTTTCTCTCTTCACCGATCACATCCAAAATGGAAACTGCCGCTGCTATCTACCGCAACAACATCGATTCCCTGACAAGGCACTTCACAATAAAAGTTCGGGAGAATTTGGGTTAAACCCTACACCCTCATCTTAGGGACGCTCAACTCATCAATTAGTTCGTGAATGTAAAGGCTCACTGGATGAAAGAGTAAAGACTATGTCAATAATCATGGATCTAGCCTTTTCGGTCTCTGGAGCAACTCCGACCATAGTATCGGCATCAACAAGCATTTCTGGAGAAAATTCTATCGTGATCCAGCATCAACAACGGTCTCAAGAGCAACATCCTCATGACATGGCTTCATCAATTAACCATTCTCTAAAGTATTGCTTGATGAAGCGGACTTCTCCAAGCACTAATGATTCATGTCAAGGTGTGTAATGAAATACGTTCACATGAAAGTCTTTCCGAAGCTTGCACAACGGGCGGGCACAATTCCAAGTCTTCTACAATATGTTCTCATCAGCTCTATAAATGAGATACAACATACTTCAGCCCATGGGTTTACAAAAACGTACCAATGGGTTAGGAATGGCACAATACTTCCTCAATGAAATATGTTCGTATATGTCTCTTCTACAACATACCAAAAGGGTGCATCAATCAGACATATGAGCTGAAAGAAAAGATATGGCCTTTACTGTCAGGTCTATGATATCTGAAAAGTCTGTACGGGATTACAAGTTACAAATGTGCACGCTTCGTTGGATGACCTCTACAACTCCAAATTGAGTGATTCTTTTCTCATGTGATACCTCCGTCTTTTAGCTTCGAAATTTGGGGTCAATCACCAAATTCCAACGTCGTACGAGGTTCCTACATCTTCCATAGCATACAACATGCAAGAAGAAATTGAGTGTTTGACAATAAGCTCGCCTGAGATGATTTTACACTGTCACGCACAAAGCAGCGAGCATGGAGAAATTGGTGAAGAATATAGCTTGGATCATATACCATTCTCTTCGTATGGATGTCCTCTACAACATATCCAAAATTCATAGCAATTGGAGAAACTAGCAAAAAGATGTGGCCAAAACATTGGACTACATAATAGTTGAAAATTTTCTGGAAGTCTCCTGGAAGTTTACTGTTTCGTCAATTTCGGCCCTTAAACGTGCTCAAAAGCCGAAAATATCCCATTTTAAATCTTGTAAATTTTCTGAGGATGAAGAAACATGGGTAGATCACGAAAATCCGACATCAGACGAAGATTCTACAACATTTTCACTGAAGACATGACTTCTGAATTTTCTGATGACGAATTATGACGAAATTCTTCATTCATCTACATCTGAATCAGAAGCTATGCCTTCTGCACGAGATCAGACTTCATCTTAGGCCGCTGGTCTCATTTGCTGAAGCCGGTGGTGTTTTGATGATAAGCTGAAATCCTTTCATCTTCAGCTTTCCTTCTCAGTAATAACTCATATCGTCCCTGCTTCTCTTCTGCATCCGCTAAGGCTAAGAAAGCATTGATTCCACCACGGACGACTCCCAGATGATCGATAGACATACAATGCATCATCTTTCCAGCGTCTCTGAAAGGTTGATTCACCTCGGAATGAACATTGTAGATGGGGAAAAACGAGCCTCCGGGTTTTTGGGAAAGTGGAGAGTCGAGCGTGCTGTCGAGACTCCTCAACTGGGCAAAATGTTAATCCTCACACAGATGCACCGCTGCAGAGGGGGTGCTTAGATTCGGGAAATCAATCTGTATGACTCCGGCCTAAATCAAGACAATGGCCGTTCCAGAGTCAATTCGATCGCAAAGAGGGAGATGGGTTGATCTGTAGGAGGGAAGCTTAGAGTTGTGTGGGATCAGTGATGATCAAGGATTGTGCGTGTGTTGAAGGTTTCTGCAATATTGCTGAACTGCTGACGTTGAGTTCTGTGAATAAGTTTATATCGAGTTGTTGACGGATAATGTTGATAATCGATGATTGATGTTCGATTGATCCTCTCTGATGTCCTAGATTTAGACTTATTTATATTGCAAGAATGATGTACCACTGATCCCTGTAAGTGTGATTGTTTCTTGAGTGAAAGAGTGGGATAATGGGAGATCGTGGTAAAGTCAGTTCCATGTCGTGCGGAGACTTGACTGATCGTGCACCCACTACTTTGTTAACTCCTTCCACCGTTTAAACGACTTACGCACATTTCTCATTGTGGATGAATTCACGTGTCGTAGACCGCCAGACCAAAACCCTGAGTGATATCCCCCATTTGTGATGTGATTGAGATTTCACGAATCGTGGAGTCTGCAAGGAAGTCGTGTATTAGTTGGTCAGTTGTTGACTGATTTAGACTGTGAGTCTAATTTTGTTGAATCGAGCATAAGTGGTGAATGCTCGGCGATTCATGGATTGAACATGTAATTCTCTGAGATGTCAATGAATTACTGACTAGAGACTGAGCAAGTATTGCTCAACTCGACGAATTGCCAAATATTGAGAGTTTTTCGAGCAACTGAGAAGGTATTTCTCAATTCGAAGAATTTGATAATTTTGATGTGTAACTGAGCAAGTGTTGCTCAATTCACCAAAATACTGAATATTGATAATTTGACGTGCAATTGAGCAAGTGTTGCTCAATTCGACAAACTACTGATGAATTATCGATATTGATGGTTGGATCAATATTCTCGAGCAACTGAGCAAGTATTGCTCAATTCAAGGAATTATTTACTGGTGTCGTGACAGATAAACATGTAAATTCTACATTTTATACCCATATTTATATCAGCTAGGATTCAATATTTTAGTTACTAATACTATTTTAGTGCTTTTGTATAAAGTACAAGTGAATTCGATCATCCAACGAATAAACAGCAAAATGTGAGACTTAATGGTGTTTGCGACGAAAATGGAAAATATGCTGGCCTGGTATTTCTATATATCAGCAGCATTTATTATGCTGGCCTGGTATTTCTATATATCAGAAACACTTATTATGCTGGCCTGGTATTTCCATGTATCAGCAGCCGGGTTGGCCTGGTATCTCCATGTATCAGCAACCACAATGATCAAATATGCTGGCCTGGTATTTCTATATATCAGCAGCACAATGATAAATGAGGTTGGCCTGGTATCTCCATGTATCAGCAACCACCATGATGAAATGGGGTTGGCCTGGTATCTCCATGTATCAACAACCACCATGATGAAACGGGGTTGGCATGGTATTTCCATATATCAGCAACCAGTCTAGTTACCATGACAACAGAAGGGAGTCGAAATGGTGAATATGAAACTAAAACGATGTTGGCTTAAATTTACGTATGGCATGAACAAAATTGAGTTTCCAAAGGTAGCCGCATTAATTCTTGAAGCACCTGCTACACTTCCAAATTCAATATCCAAGATTGTTTCCTTAGTGGCACACCTCCATCGGGTAATGACATGAAGAAGAAAAATATATGGGGATAATTAATTGGTGTTAATTTATTAATGAGAGAATATTGTGGTTGTCAAGAGGGAATTAGTATTAAATGTGAAAAGATTTTGCAAGATGGTATATGGCATGAAAATATATTCATGAAGTATTATGGGATCCACATACATGTAATTCTCACTCGGAAAAGGAAAGAAAATAAAGAAATGAAGTGGTATTATGGAAAATGGAAGAAAATAAAGTAATGAAGTAATATTATTTTACTTACCATTATTAGTGGGAGTGAATTATATTAAACATGGGCACGAGATTGTGAACATGCATTTTGGTTGGTGGTCAAAGATACATGCAAGGGAAATTAATTGTGATTGGAGAAAGAATTATACTTCTTACTTTAATTATTCACATGCAAAAATTTGATAAGGAAAGAATATATTATTCTCATGTACATTTTAATATGTTTGAAGTGGAGGAACCATAAAAAGGGTGGAGTGACGTCTGTGTTGTGGGGGGGCGGCTGCAGAGCCGTGAAGCGGAGAAACAAGGGTTTGCAGTTTTGATTTCATTTTTCTCCATGGTTTGCTAAATTGTTTGTTAGGGTTGAGATGGAAACCAATTTAATAATATAGACTCAACAATGATATTTCTAATAATAATTCATTGATTAGTAATTTCTCATCATATAGCTTGGTATTTAATTGCTCATGTGATTTTCTAGATTATTTATGCTTTTGAATTGATATTTCGTGATTCGGTTAAATCCCTAGACGTGGTATACAAGGATAGATAGGTAATGCTTTAGAATCACTACCCTTGAAGCGAAGGAGATTACAACGGAGAAACTATATTTGAGAATTTAACATACAATCTTCCGAGACATGAGATTGGTTTCAAAATTGTCTTGAGTAATAAATAGAGATTAGTAGAGTTTTATATGATTGAATTGGTGAAAATCGAAAACCCTAACAACCCTTTCCCATTATTATTTGAATTATTATTATTTCATTTTTGTCCCTAATTTCTAAAAAATCGTTAAAACATTATCTATTTGATTATTTTTTTTTTGGTATTAGTTGGTAGAGTATTTCACACTCCCTGTGGGAACGAACCGCATTTGCTATCTATATTATTATTGACCTGTGCGCTTGCGGATATAACTGGGTTTCATTTAATCATTAATTTCGGTTATCTAAAATCTACATCAAGTTTTTGGCGCCGCTGCTGGGGAGTGGTTGCATAATACACTCTAATTGATATCAATTTTTGTATATAATTTATTTTTATTTATTTTTGTATATAATTTCTTTTAATTCTTTTTACGCAGTTTGTTTGAATATTTTCCTGGTACACCTTAGTTTGAAGTGCTACAGGCGAAAAGATGCACTCGCAAAGCTTTGGCAAGGACCACTTGGAAGATCCACTATAGGTTTTCTTAGCTCATTTTGGGTATGATTTTGATGATGATAGTGTTATTTGTGAAGTCAACGATTTGTTAGACTCCACACCGCTGCTAGACACTAATAGATGGAAGCCCAAACTAGAACCTCTAGTTTTGCCCATGCCTAGTTCCGTCAGTCGAGAAAGCTCCGACTTTGACCCTTAATCTATCAAGTTATGATTGTTTTCATCTTGGTAATATTAATAATGAAACCATCGTGGATGAGAATGGGTCTATTAGTCAAGATATTATTGCTCCTTTGATCCCTTGTTCAGCAGGTGAATTTGAACCAATATCTGCGGTGCAAGTTATTTCGTCGGACTTAGAACCAGATTTAGGGAGTACAAAAACTGTTCAATTCATTAAACAATCTTTACTAATTATTTGCAAACCTGATTTACTTCATATTCAAGGTTCGAATTATGTTTTAAATAAGATTGAATTCAATTTTATCTCTCTGGGTACTAATATTTCGTACTGCAGGTTCATGTTTATGACTAATCATATTAGTTGGGTTGATCCCCAACTCTTCAGGCTTTACATATATGATTTGCAGCTTCACCATGGGGTACCAACCCCACATTGTTTGAGAACGTGCTACTGGCAAGTCGGGAAACAAATAACTTTCGCTTCATGGGAGTCAACCCATAGATTTGTTCCCTCTACTCTATCTCTTATTTTATTTTTGTTTATTTTTACATTTCCCATCTTAATTTCTACCTTGGATGACTCAATTACATTGAGGACAATGTAATGTTTAAGTGTGGGGGAGTGGGTAATTACCTATATTTTTGCAGATTTTCACTTTTCTTATGAATTAAAAAAAGAAAGAAATCATTTGCATAATATCTCTGTTTTGCTCGAGGACTAGCAAAATATAAGTGTGGGGGTGTTGATAAGCATGTAAATTCTACATTTTATACCCATATTTATATTAGCTAGGATTAAATATTTTAGTTACTAATACTATTTTAGTGCTTTTGTAGAAAGTACAAGTGAATTCGATCATCCAACAAATAAACAACAAAATGTGAGACTTAATGGTGTTTGCGACGAAAATGGAAAATATGCTGGCCTGGTATTTCTATATATCAGCATCACTTATTATGCTGCCCTGGTATTTCTATATATCAGCAACACTTATTATGCTGGCCTGGTATTTCCATGTATCAGCAGCCGGGTTGGCCTGGTATCTCCATGTATCAGCAACCACAATGATCAAATATGCTGGCCTGGTATTTCTATATATCAGCAGCACAATGATAAATGAGGTTGGCCTGGTATCTCCATGTATCAGCAACCACCATGATGAAATGGGGTTGGCCTGGTATCTCCATGTATCAACAACCACCATGATGAAACGGGGTTGGCATGGTATTTCCATATATCAGCAACCAGTCTAGTTACCATGAAAACAGAAGGGAGTCAAAATGGTGAATATGAAACTAAAACGATGTTGGCGTAAATTTACGTATGGCATGAACAAAATTGAGTTTCCAAAGGTAGCCGCATTAATTCTTGAAGCACCTGCTACACTTCCAAATTCAATATCCAAGATTGTTTCCTTAGTGGCACACCTCCATCGGGTAATGACATGCAGAAGAAAAATATATGGGGATAATTAATTGGTGTTAATTTATTAATGAGAGAATATTGTGGTTTTCAAGAGGGAATCAGTATTCAATGTGAAAAGATTTTGCAAGATGGTATATGGCATGAAAATATATTCATGAAGTATTATGGGATCCACATACATGTAACTCTCACTCGGAAAAGGAAAGAAAATAAAGAAATGAAGTGGTATTATGGAAAATGGAAGAAAATAAAGTAATGAAGTAATATTATTTTACTTACCATTATTAGTGGGAGTGAATTATATTAAACATGGGCACGAGATTGTGAACATGCATTTTGGTTGGTGGTCAAAGATACATGCAAGGGAAATTAATTGTGATTGGAGAAAGAATTATACTTCTTACTTTAATTATTCACATGCAAAAATTTGATAAGGAAAGAATATATTATTCTCATGTACATTTTAATATGTTTGAAGTGGAGGAACCATAAAAATGGTGGAGTGACGTCTGTGTTGTGGGGGGGCGGCTGCAGAGCCGTGAAGCGGAGAAACAAGGGTTTGCAGTTTTGATTTCATTTTTCTCCATGGTTTGATAAATTGTTTGTTAGGTTTGAGATGAAAACCAATTTAATAATATAGACTCAACAATGATATTTCTAATAATAATTCATTGATTAGTAATTTCTCTTCATATAGCTTGGTATTTAATTGCTCATGTGATTTTCTAGATTATTTATGCTTTTGAATTGATATTTCGTGCTTCGGTTAAATCCCTAGACGTGGTATGCAAGGATAGATAGGTAATGCTTT
This sequence comes from Papaver somniferum, assembly GCF_003573695.1. NCBI lineage: Eukaryota > Viridiplantae > Streptophyta > Magnoliopsida > Ranunculales > Papaveraceae > Papaver > Papaver somniferum. Next base: position 12,750,380 of record NW_020622934.1, read on the forward strand.
AGAATCACTACCCTTGAAGCGAAGGAGATTACAACGGAGAAACTATATTTGAGAATTTAACATACAATCTTCCGAGACATGAGATTGGTTTCAAAATTGTCTTGAGTAATAAATAGAGATTAGTAGAGTTTTATATGATTGAATTGGTGAAAATCGAAAACCCTAACAACCCTTTCCCATTATTGTTTGAATTATTATTATTTCATTTTTGTCCCTAATTTCTGAAAAATCGTTAAAACATTATCTATTTGATTATTTTTTTTTGGTATTAGTTGGTAGAGTATTTCACACTCCCTGTGGGAACGAACCGCATTTGCTATCTATATTACTATTGACCTGTGCGCTTGCGGATATAACTGGGTTTCATTTAATCATTAATTTTGGTTATCTAAAATCTACATCAGTGACTCAATAAAATATGAATCAAAAATATTGGTGAATTAACGAATATTATTAATTTGGATGTTGATTGCTGAATCAACATAATTTTGTGTTTGAATTTGCTCAGAATGGTGATTCGTGGAGCGTTTGTTCGAAACCCTAATTTTTTGATCTATCCTTCAACAATTGGTAAATTGCTGAAAATTGGTCATGAGTGAAGAGGGACCGACCACATGGGATGATGAGCGTCCATGTGATACTCAGTGCTCGAGTGAGCACGCACCAGGGTTCTCAGTTTGAGAGTTGGTGAAAGAACGATGATTAAATGCAGGTTTCATTATTTATTGAAATATTGCTGGATTCAGCGTCAGGTGACAAACCTAGGTATGAGAGATGAGGACCGACCAAGAGAGCATGGGACCGGCTCTTGGTGGTCACGGGACCAGTTGTTGGTCATTTGAAGGGTTCTCCAGTTGGTTGGAGAGAGTTCGGGCCCAGTATGAGCAATTGAACAAATTAGGTCAGAATTATGAAAACATGTGGGACAGGATTTGTGCAAGCCCTAGGAATGACTCTGGTCGGTCATGGAGGCATGCACGTGTTTCTGTGGTGTCCGTGTTTCCATACTGAGAGTTTCAGTATTTTCTGATGCGCGTTCGAGCAACACAGTGAATTTTCAGAAGAGTTTCATCTTGACTGAGAATTCTCGATTTTTGTTGGAATGAGCATGTTTGCTCAATTCATCAATATTTTGAAAATATTAAAATAAAAGTTTTTTAATATTTAAAATTTCCATGAGAGGCTAGCCAGTCGTGCGACTATTGTTGGCTTTTGGTTTTTTGTGATTTGAGCAATATTTGAGAAAATATGGAGAAATCATGAATTTTGCTCAAACCCAGGGGTTTCATGAATTGAGGAAAATAATAATAATTATGCAAGATTAGGGATTTCAAGGTGTGGGACCGACCATGGCTAGGGCATGGCCGGCCAGCTAGGTTGCCCGGTCCCGCATACCTTTCCCTATTTTATTATTTTTCATGAATCCTTGAAGTTATGGAGAATCCACGAGTTTTTGTTGAAACGGAGGAGTTTCGTGAGATTAGGGAATAATAATTATAAAAGGCTAAGGATTGTGAGGTGTGGGACCGGCCACGGCTTAGGCATGGCCATCCGGTTAGGTTGCCCGGTCCCGCACACCTCTCCTTATTTTATAATAATATTATTTCTTGAATCCACCAAGTTATGGAGAATTCACGAGTTTTGCAAAAACAAGGAAAGTTGCTAAAACCAAGGAGTTTTCGTTAGTTCACGAAATAACAAAAAATAAGGAAAATAATGGAAGAGGCACGGGCCGACCATGGCTAGGGAACGACCGGCCGGCTGGTAGGCCCGGCCTTGGGCGCCTCTTATTTTTTTATTAATATTAATTGTTTTCTCTTGTTTTGCGAAGGATTCCTCATTATTTTATATTTTTTGGACACTCGTTCGTGCATCCGGGTGCTCAGTCGTGCATCATTGTCGAGTACACTCGCACCATTTTTGTGGGGCTTACTCAGTGATGGTCCAGATGCCCGGTTGTTGGGTATTTATTACTGATTTATGAAATTCAGTGGAGAATAATTCATGAAACTGAGTAATAAGATGAGTACTTATTTTATTATCAATCCATAAAATCAGCAGCAGATTGGACTATGGGTTCAGAATAATAAAATGATAATTTCATCACCATCTCATGGAATCGCAGATTTGACCATGAAATCGGAGTAATAAAATAAGTGGTGATATTACCATTTCATGAGATCAGCTATGGATTCGACCATGAAATCGGAGTAACATCTATTACCATTTCATGAGATCTGATGTGGATTCGATCATGAAATCGGAGTAATACATTTATCTATTACCATTTCGATCATGAAATAGGAGTAATGAGATAAGATAGATTATCTTCTAGGAATTCAGTGGTGAATATGACCTAGAATTTAATCTCTTGCGTATAGTCAGTAAATCAACGAGTGTCGCTAATGTCCCGAAGACGTTTTGCCCTCTCAACATTTCATGTATGGAGGACCGCCGGAGTCTATACACGGGTCTCTCTATATAGTCAGGAACAGTGAGTATCACCGTCCTGAAGATGTTATTGCTCTCAATCTTACGGAGAACCACCCAATTAATCTTCTATGTAGAGGAAAATTCCTCTATGTAGTCAGGGAACAATGAGTGTCACCGGTATCCTGAAAGAGTTAAGCTCTCAATCTTACGGAGAACCGCCCAATTACGTTATTCTACATAGAGGCTATGATGAAATGCCCGGTGTCGAACGCTCCGGAGAGGCCTTTCGAGCGACATATGCACCATACTTCATAAAACACGAATCGTCACATGGATCTCTGAAGCCGTGTCAGAAACATACAGTATCATGATTTTACGGTATTGACCTTTGTTGATAATCCACCATCTACATTAAGTCCCCTTCTTAGTAAGGAACAGTCATGTTCCGCAGTAAGCATTAAATGGTGATTTTTAGTCGACGAGATCAGTGGTTGAACTCAGTCTACAAAGCCATATTCAGAATCCTCGATTTACCCCAATGATGTCATGTACGAGAAAATGCACAGATGAGAACCCTGATAGTAAGATAGAGTGTCATCCCGTGAGCGTGGAGAGATGAGGCACTGCTGATTTGAGTGTCGAGAAGCCTAGTTATGGTCGGTTTAGGACATATGGGCCCAAGCCCAAAAAAAGGAAACCCATGTTTTTATTAGGTTTTGGAAATAAATTTGATATAAAAGGGGAGAAGCCCTAAAATTCTTTATTTTGGTCGATCAAGCACCTCCCTCTCTTCACCATTCTCACGCGAGTTGCAGCAGGGAAGAAAAAAGTTTTCTGCCGGATTTTAGTCGCCGCCGATCATCGCCGTTTGCCGTCCATCCAAGCTCCGACCGGCGCCGACCAGGTAAGTCCAATTTTTTTTTTTTTTTTTTGCTGTAGGTTTTATGATTGATGAGTTGTTCACAAAACCAAAAACCCCATGGTTGCATGCATGCGTAGGATTTGTGAAGGATTTTTAGAAAACGTATGTATATGCCCGTTTGTTCATTAGTTGAAGGAACGAGCAAAAATCCCTAACATGAAATATATTCATAAACTTTTGAATAGACATGGTCTAGTTGCAGTAGTAAAATTTTTGTTTATTAGGTTTCATGAAAACCCAAGTTTGTTTTTCGAAGCATGAGCTTTGCAAATACTTTTAGGAACGTAGGTTTGTTCGTAAAAATAATAAATAACGATCCTTAGGGTTAAAGGAATTTCGAAAAGACCTGGAGTTCATGATGAAAATTTGTTTGAGAACTTTCGAAATTTTGTTTGAAATATGTAGACTTTTGCAAAAATAGAAAAGACTCTCGTTTCATAGACGGATGCTCGATTGAGCAAAAAGTTTTTTTTATATATATTTACGTGAGTTATTAACTCACGAATTTTTTTTAAGGTACGTGACCTGTTCACGTTTTATTGAATATAAATCAATTTTTGATTTATAAAAATTGTTGAAAGCAAATAATTCATGAGTTGATGAATTCGTAGTGTATGTGTGAGTTTAGTGATTTTATAGTGTATTTACACGTAAAAACCAGCGAATGTTCACATGGAAAGTTATGTGAATTATTCATAGTTTCTCGAAAATTCAGTGTTGACTCTTGAATAATATGTTTTATGCTCGACTTTGAAGGTTTGAAAGAACGAGCAGGTTTTGGGGTTTTACGCTGTTATCACTAAGTTCGTGAAATCGTAAATAGGTAAGAGTTGAGGATTACCATTTTTGTAGACGTCAATATGAGCATATATTTGTCTTGTTGCTTCAATTCTGTTGATGAAATTTGTGTATGGACATCACAGAAACTTTGCGAAAATGGCTCAGTCCCGTAGCGCTTCTGAAGATGATGCTTCTTCGAGAGAGGATGTTTCCACATACACCTCTTCCAAAGGTGATGGTTCCTCCATAAATGATGATTCTGAGATTTCCAAGGAGAAAGAGGGAAGTCCCAATACTAAGAACATTCCAAATGCTGAGGATAAGTTCTTTACGTATCTATATAGACCTGAAAAAGCGTCCCTTAGGCTCCTTGTTTTGGTTTTTAATAAATCCCAGGAGCACTACTCAGCATAAATTGGTATCTCCTCAAGCAGTAATCCGGTTTTGTTTGCAAGGAAAACACTTTTCGGCTTCTCATGTGGAGTTCAAGCTTTCACGAAATCCCATGATGCATTTCTCTGGATGGGAAAGACACATGCTGGGTCATAGCCGTGTTAGGACCATATTGGATAGTGCCCAGGTAACACGAGCCATTCAAGTTGCTAGAGATTTAATCATCAACCATGATATACCAGGTATGGTAGCCTTGCTCGCCCGTCGCTGTGTTCCTACTCACACGTTTATATGCAGATGGGGAGAATTCACCATTACTTTAGAAGATGTAGTTGCTTTGTTGCACCTTCCAATTACTGGTAATTCTCCTGAAGAGCTTTCGTCAGAGGAGTAGGAGATATCTAACATATTAGAGGCCAATATGCACGAGTTCAATGAGTCACCCGCATCCTTCTATGCTCAATGGTTATCACATTGGTGGCCGAGATATAGAATTCCTGAAAAACCGGTTGATAGCGCTTTAACAATTGCTGCTTTCGGATGCATGTGGCTTTTCAGGGATATCTTTGAAGATTGTGGACACTTGCTGAAGCCGTTTTTGATTCGCTTTGCCATAAAGATGGTAAAAGGTGAGAAAATTCCCAGTGGCAGTCTATTCTTGGGTTCGTTGTTCGCCAATTTAGACTCTCTAGTTATAGACTCCAATATTTATGATGGCTTCATGAAATTCGTGACGTATGCCAATACCATGTTCCTCCAAGCCTTGATGTGGGAGCATCTCGAGAGTTACGCCTCAATTCCCCGCAGCATTTTACAAGGCCCTAAGGTCGACACTCGTCACTCCTTTCTTGAGAAGAATAACGCCAGGATCATGCGCTGGTCTAGAAAGAAACCACAATACAAGATATGCATTACTGACGTTTTGGACATAGAGTCCGAGTTCAATTTTCGCCCCTGGGTGTCGGTTCCTTCTCTTTTCTCACAGTTGATCACTTTCAATGCTACTGACGAGAACATCACGTTGAGTACTTGTGCTGGTCTGAGTAAAGGAGAGAGATCTTTTGTCTTGAGTTGTACTCCTGGTTTCTTGATATCAGTAATGAATGGAGAATTCCGGGTAGAAGATTACAATATTGATAGAGCGGCTCGACAGATGGGTGCTAATCAGTGTATTCCGGGTCACCGAATGGACAAACCATCAATTGAGTATTTGAAGACTAATGTGGACTGCACTCATGTAGAGGTAAGTGAGTATTTATTCCCATACTCTGATCGTGCTAATTTCGTGACTCCGGGTTACATAGATTTCTGGCGTCAGCAACTTGAGTGTGTGTATGAGTTTGCAATGGACGTCAAGTCCCCAGTTCGAGAGTTCCCTTCCTATGACATGATCTCTGATCGACCCAGGCTGAGATATCTTTCCAGTGGCGACAAATGGAAGGCGTCTCCAAATGCGACACATGTGAGTACCTTTTTCATGATTTTAGCCAAAGTACGCCAATCACGCTTCTTAATTGTATTGTAGACTCCATGGAAGGTCGGCCGTGCTGTGAGATTTCGAGTTGATGTAAACTCTTCAAACCTTCAAGAAAGTCCTAAAGGAGGAGAAGGCAGGATCAAGACATCTCATAGGATGATCCCGAACGATATACAGTCTCCTGCCGCTTCTTTGGTGAGTTGTTAATACTTTTCTTTATTGTTGCGACTTTCTCGTCCCTGTGATCAGGATCTTAAAAGAATATTGTTAATTCATTTCAGAATTTTGCTCCATCTGTTATTGATGGTCTTCGTTTTGCTCCTGGTCGAATAATTCAGGGATACAACACTGACGAGGAAGTTGACGTAAGTATTCCCTCCTCAAGCTAATCAGTGTAACACGCCTTTGGATGAATTAATGATGATCGTTGTTGATGTATCCAGGAGGAAATAATTGTAGATGTGCCGCATGTTGATGAACCACACTCTTCTTTGAGCCATGGAGATATGGAGAGTTCCCGAAATCTCGAACCGAATGAAGATAACGGAGTTGCCAACGGAGATTCCAACACTGTCGAGCCTTCAAATGGTTTAGAAACTCCCCTAGTAAGTATACCTCCTGTGACCTCTTCATAGATATATGATATTGCTGATTTATGAATCAATGAGTGAAAGTCCATGCGATTATACGAGTAATTTTTCCGAAATACGCCACCAGGAAATTTCAGACTTCAGCTTTTAGTAAAAACACCGTAGAATCCTCGTTTGGATTCGGATTTTCGATGTCTGCATATGTATCTTCAATCCCAGGAAATTTCCAAGCTTTAACATAGAAGATTTTTTATTTTTGAGCATGTTTAGGGCCTGAAAAAGGCGAAACCGTAAACTTCCAAGAGATTTTCGGAACTTTTCCGGATTGCATGTCGTCCAATGTTTTGGCAACATCTCCTTGCTCGTTCATATGATCGTTATGAAATTTTGACATGTTGTAGAGGACTTCCATATGAAATGGAATATGACCCAACCTCAAATTCTTTACCAATTGCTCCCAGTTAGTCGTTTAATACAGGGAAGTGTAGAATCTCTTCAGATGAGCTTGTTTGAAACCGCGTTTCATGGATTCTACACCATTTGCTCATGTTTTGGGTGAAAAATAAGGAACTTAGATGACGTTAGTTCACTTACATTATGAATTTTATGGTTGCCTTTGATTTTCCTGCTCTAATCTCATGTAATCTTCGTATTGGGCACCAAATACCGAAGTTGAGAATAACGGAACCAATGTTGAAGATTCGAGCAATATGGTGAATCAAAGAAGTAACATCACCAACTCTCCACCTCCAGGTTATGAGAATATCATTGTTGAAGCCGTAGAGGAAACTGAGACTCCAGTTGCTATTGAAACTGAGCAAAGAACAGAAGAGACTGTCCCATAAGAAGATGTTGTAATGACAATGGAGGATGCTCTAGTAGTTGAGAATCGTGTAGTAATACACGAATATCCCAATGCAAGGATTGTTTGTGAGCCTCCATTTGGTGCTCAACTCCCGTATCATGTGTACGTTGGTGGATTCATCGTTCCTACTGGGTATGCCAACATGTATGAGAAGTTGTGGAAAATGTATGGTCATATCGTTGTTGCCAGGGATCCTGATCGTATCTACTTCTTGACAATGCAATTGGGAAATATATTGCGTGTTATAGATGACATACGAACCAGGGCCAGAAATACTGTTACTCGAGATGTACTCTTTGATTGGGAGTACAACTTGGAGAATCTGAGATACTTGGCATTAAATTGAAGTGGATTCTTCAGAAGATCAACATTATCAAGGATGCAGTAGTGAAGAACATCCCTTTTACTAGTAATGCTGTGATGGAGAAAATGACCAAGATTGTTGGGCTGACCAAAAAGATGGAGTTGGAGAGAGCGGCTTTGCAAGTCTTGGAGGATGCTGAGAAGCATAAATCATACTTCGATGGCCTCCTTTAATTTCCTTTCCATAATCTCATGAACATTGAACTTCCAAGATATGTGAGGCTTCTAGATTTCGGTTTTGGTTTTTGATTGGTTTTGGATAGGTAAATTATTGAGGATTTTCTTTTGTACTTGATAGGGATTTTTTTTTAAAGTAAAAAAACTTCGATAAATTGCTGAATTCAAATACTGAATGCAAGTATTGCAAATGTTTTAGAGGGATTGAAAATACAATGAAAGAAAATCCTAAATGCCAAATCCAGATGTTTTGGACGTTCACGTCTTGAACTCCAATACCTCAAATGTCCATGTCTTAGGCTTCAAAAGCTTTGAGCCATTTCTCACGAATTACTGGTACAATGGCTTTATCATCCATGTCGATCAACTTGTAGTACCCGCCGACCACGGATTTGGTGATCATGAAAGGCCCTTCCCAGTTAGGCTTCCTTCTTGAACGCTCTTTGATTTTGACTGCTTTGAGAACTAAATCTCCTTCATGAAATTTGTTAGGCTTGGTTGTACGTGCTTTGAATATCTTCTGCTAGTTTAGAATTCCTCGTGGATTCCACGTTGGTGGAGATTTCCAATTTTGCGGCACATGTGGACATTCACGTAGAGGAGAGTATGTTGGATAATACTTGTGGAACAGAGCCAGATCTTCAGCGATGAACCTTCCAATGGGGTCCTCAGTTCGGAGAGATTCCATCCATTTAGTGTAGAACTGTTGAGGCGAGACTACCCACTCATAGCATTTGATGGTAGCTTGGTCATGAGTATGATTGAGTCCCCGGATAAAGGTAGCATATTTGAAAGTTTCTAATATGGAATTATGAGGGGGAACAAAACTTGCCTGCGTGTGGAATCTCCTGATAAATTCATGTGCGCTTTCCTCGGGCTTTTGTGTGAGTCCTGTTAAGGTTTGGACCTTCTCTAAATGATAGAAAGGTTGATCATCTTCCGAGTCTGAACTTTCTTCGACGGAGAATTGTACAAATGTGTATGAAGATACCGCAACAATTCTTCCATCATGAATCCATGCTCGCCCAAGAATCATGTCATATCCCGGATCCTTCTTAATTATGAAAAATTTAGTTTCTGTCCAGGTTGAATCGTTTCTTATGTTGAGAATAATGTAACCGTAAGCCTCCCTGGAGATTCCTTCGTGGTCTCTGACTGAAATAGGAGCATGAGTCGCTTCTTGTCGAGTAATGCCAGCAACTCTGAGGGTTTTCAAAGGGATGATGTTAACAGCAGTGCCAACGTCAACTAATGCTCGTTTGAATTCATTTACCTTGAGATGCACCATGGTGAGAAGTCCCCACTCGTACATCTTGTTGTCTGTTACTGGAGGTTCAGGGAGCGTCTGCTGGATTGCTAGCCGCTTTCCAGACACAATATGGTTCAGCGCAGCAAACATATCATCTCTCTGGGCCTTTGACAGGTACAACAACTCGAAGACGTTCTCAATTAAGGATTGAACCGCTTCCTTGATCGGCTGCTCGGAGGGTGCGAATGTTCTGATTGGGAGAGGATTTCTATGCACTCCTTCAGTCCTCAGTTCTCTTGAATCGGCCTTATCTTTAAATATGCGTTTCAAATTTCTACTATCACTTGTTGGATGACTGACGTACCTATGGAAATGGCAGTAACGTGTGTTTTCCATTTGTTCCGCAGTTGGCTCCCTCTTGACATGAGGTAGTTTGATTGCACCATCTTGGACCCAGACTTCTAGTAGTTCGATCACTTCTTTAACGGGAAAAGGGAAATCAGGTACTTCCTGATCATCCTGTTGATTCGGTGGTCGTGCATTTCTAGTCTGGTTGTCCTTCCTTGGAGCTTTCGGAAAGTGAGACGTTGAAGAAGCATTCTTATGTTGTTGTGCCTCGGCTTTTCTCTTGCTCCCTTGAACAACATTCATGGAGTCTTCAACATTGTACTGTTTATTGATCAGACGTCAGGCATTGCTGCTTCGATTGTCTTTTTGATTCCTCTACTTTGACAGTTTTCGTTCTTACTAGCAAGGCGGAAGCAGTAGTCGTTGATCGCTTGGCTGCTTCATGAAGTTCTGAAAAGGTCTGAAAGAGAAGATTCTCCAGCAAAGCCCTATAAACTGGGATCATGCCATTGATGCACAAGTCCACCAGTTGTTGTTCAGTAACGTTTGGATCATGACAGTCCAAAGCTTGAATCTTGAACCTCTTCACATAATCATTCGGATTTTCGGCAGCCTTCTGAGCATCCTTCCCAAGTCAGAAAGAGTAATTTGCTCAGAGACAAAGAAGTACTTCTGGTAGAAAGCATTGATCATTTCTCCCCAATTAGCTATGCTCCCTGGTGCAATGTTGTTGTACCAAGTATACGCTCGACCCGTCAAGGATTTTGAAAACTCTTTCAAGCGGACAACATGGTTGTGTTCATGCTTTCCTAATGCTTTCAAGAATCGAGAGATGTGTTCTAGGGCATTCGGCGTTCCGTTGTAGAGTGTGAACGTTGGAGAAGTGTAACCTTTTGGAAGATAAATTTTTTGTGTAGCAGCGGGATATGGAGGTTGGTGATGGTGCACAGACGGTGCATGGCCTTTTCCTCGATTCTCCATAAAACGTTCCAGGTCTTCACGGGTGATGAAACTGGCAGGTTCAGGTTCTGCAGCTTTGCGGGTTTCATCATTGTCAGGGACTGGAATAACTTTGGGATCCGTGCTTGGAGATGTTTCCTTTTCTTTCCCTTTCTCCTGAGTTTTGTCTGACATCTTGTCAGTGATAGTTTTGAGATAATTGCATAGCTCTTTCTGTGTTGCAGCCATGTCAATCTGATTTTTGGCAAGAGTCTCTTGCACCTTCATAAGATCACCTATGGTAGGCGGATTTTATCTGATTTCCTCGGGAGACCGGCCGAAGAGAGTATGGTTTTCCATGTTGATTCGAGAAGGAGTAGTGTCACCACCATTGTTGGAAGCATGAATGGTTTCTATAATACCACCGTTGTTGCTAGTGCTAGCGATGTTCGCGTTAGGATTTGTAACTGAGCCTGACCTAAGATCAACTATTTTGTGAAAATGTCAAATTGCAACCGAGAGATTAATCTCCCACTATGGCCGCCAATCTGTAGATGGGGAAAAACGAGCCGCCGATTTTTTGGGAAAATGGAGAGTCGAGCGTGCTGTCGAGACTCCTCAGTCGGGCAAAATGTTAATCCTCACACAGATGCACCGCTGCAAAGGGGGTGCTTAGATTCGGGAAATCAATCTGTATGACTCCGGCCTAAACCAAGACAATGGACGTTCCAGAGTCAATTCGGTCGCAAAGAGGGTGATGGGTTGATCTGTAGGAGGGAAGAAGAGAGTTGTGTGGGATCAGTGATGATCAAGGACTGTGGGTGTGTTGAAGGTTTCTGCAATATTGCTGAACTGCTGAAGTTGAGTTCTGTGAATAAGTTTATATCGAGTTGTTGACGGATAATGATGATAATCGATGATTATTAATATTCGATTGATCCTCTCTGATGTCCTCGATTTAAACTTATTTATATTGCAAGAATGATGTACCACTGATCCCTGTAAGTGTGACGGTTTCTTGAATGAAAGAGTAGGAAAGTGGGAGATCGTGGTAAAGTCAATTTCATGTCGTGCGGACTGATCGTGCACCCACTACTTTGCTAAATCCTTCCAATGTTTACACGACTTACGCACATTTCTCATTGTGGATTAATCCACGTGCCGTAGACTGCCAGACCAAAATCCTGAGTGATATCCCCCATTTGTGACGTGATTGAGATATCACGAATCGTGGAGTCTGCAAGGCAGACATATATTAGTTGGTCAGTTGTTGACTGATTTAGACTGTGAGTCTAATTTTGTTGAATCGAGCATAAGTGGTGAATGCTCGGCGATTCATGGATTGAACATGTAGTTCTCTGAGATGTCAATGAATTACTGACTAGAGACTGAGCAAGTATTGCTCAACTCGACGAATTGCCGAATATTGAGAGTTTGTCGAGCAAGTATTGCTCACGAATTTGATAATTTTGGTGTGCAACTGAGAAAGTGTTGCTCAATTCACCAAAACACTGAATTTTGATAATTTGACGTGTAATTGAGCAAGTGTTGCTCAATTCGACAAACTACTGATGAATTACCGAATATTGATGGTTGGATCAATATTCGAGCAACTGAGCAAGTATTGCTCAATTCAAAGAATTATTTACTGGTGCCCTGATCCTATAACATATTAATCAAAAATATTGGTGAATTACCGAATATTATTAATTTGGATGTTGATTGTTGAATCAACATAATTTTGTGTTTGAATTTTCTCAGAATGGTGATTCGTGGAGCGTTTGTTCGAAACCCTAATTTTTTGATCTATCCTTCAACAATTGGTGAATTGCTGAAAAATTGGTCATGAGTGAAGAAGGACCGACCACATGGGATGATGAGCGTCCATGTGATACTCAGTGCTCGAGTGAGCACGCACCAGGGTTCTCAGTTTGGGAGTTGGTGAAAGAACGATGATTAAATGCAGGTTTCATCATTTATTGAAATATTGCTGGATTCAGCGTCAAGTGAAAAACCTAGGTATGAGAGATGAGGACCAACCAAGAGAGCATGGGACCGGCTTTTGGTGGTCACGGGACCAGTTGTTGGTCATTTGAAGGGTTCTCCAGTTGGTTGGAGAGAGTTCGGGCCCAGTATGAGCAATTGAACAAATTAGGTCAGAATTATGAAAACATGTGGGACCGACTTTGTGAAAACCCTAGGAATGACTCTGGTCGGTCATGGAGGCATGCACGTGTTTCCGTGGTGTCCATGTTTCCATACTGAGAGTTTCAGTGTTTTCTGATGTGCGTTCGAGCAACATAGTGAATTTTCAGAAGAGTTTCATCTTGACTGAGAATTCTCGATTTTTGTTGGAATGAGCATGTTTGCTCAATTCATCAATATTTTGAAAATATTAAAATAAAAATATTTTAATATTTAAAATTGCCGTCAGAGGCTAGCCAGTCGTGCGACTATTGTTGGCTTTTGGTTTTTCGTGATTTGAGCAATATTTGAGAAAATATGGAGAAATCATGAATTTTGCTCAAACCCAGGAGTTTCATGAATTGAGGAAAATAATAATAATTATGCAAGATTAGGGATTGCAAGGTGTGGGACCGACCATGGATAGGGAATGGCCGACCGACTAGGTTGCCCTGTCCCGCACACCTTTCCCTATTTTATTATTTTTCATGAATCCTTGAAGTTATGGAGAATCCACGAGTTTTTGTTGAAACGGAGGAGTTTCGTGAGATTAGGGAATAATAATTATAAAAGGCTAAGGATTGTGAGGTGTGGGAACGGCCACGACTTAGGCATGGCTGGCCGGTTAGGTTGCCCGGTCCCACACACCTCTCCTTATTTTATAATAATATTATTTCGTGAATCCACCAAGTTATGGTGAATTCACGAGTTTTGCAAAAACAAGGAAAGTTGCTAAAACCAAGGAGTTTTCGTGAGTTCACGAAATAACAAAAAATAAGGAAAATAATGGGAGAGGCATGGGCCGACCATGGATAGGGAATGGTCGGCCGGCCGGCTGGTGGGCCCGTCCTTGGGCGCCTCTTATTATTTTATTAATATTCATTGTTTTATCTTGTTTTGCGAAAGATTACTCATTATTTAATATTTTTTGGACACTCGTTCGTGCATCAGGGTGCTCAGTCGTGCATCATTGTCGAGTACACTCGCACCATTTTTGTGGGGCTTACTCAGTGATGGTCCAGATACACGGTTGTTGGGTATTTATTACTGATTCATGAAATTCAGTGGAGAATAATTCATGAAACTGAGTAATAAGATGAGTAGTTATTTTATTATCAATCCATAAAATCAGCAGCAGATTGGACTATGGATTCAGAATAATAAAATGATAATTTCATCACCATCTCATGGAATCGCAGATTTGACCATGAAATCGGAGTAATAAAATAAGTGGTGATATTACCATTTCATGAGATCAGCCGTGGATTCGACCATGAAATCGGAGTAACATGTATTACCATTTCATGAGATCAGCCGTGGATTCGATCATGAAATCGGAGTAATACATTTATCTATTACCATTTCGATCATGAAATAGTAGTAATGAGATAATATAGATTATCTTCTAGGAATTCAGTGGTGAATATGACATATAATTTAATCTATTGCGTATAGTCAGTAAATCAGCGAGTGTTGCTAATGTTCCGAAGACGTTTTGCCCTCTCAACATTTCATGTATGGAGGACCGCCTGAGTCTATACACGGGTCTCTCTACATAGTTAGGAACAGTGAGTATCACCGTCCTGAAGACGTTATTTCTCTCAATCTTACGGAGAACCGCCCAATTGTTCTTCTATGTAGAGGCAAATTCCTCTATGTAGTCAGGGAACAGTGAGTTTCACCGGTATCCTGAAGGCGTTAAGCTCTTAATCTTACGGAGAACCACCCAATACGTTATTCTACATAGAGGCTATGATGAAATGCCCGGTGTCGAACGCTCCGGAGAGGCCTTTCGAGCTACATATGCACCATACTTCGTAAAACACGAATCGTCACATGGATCTCTGAAGCCGTGTTAGAAACATGCAGTATCATGATTTTACGGTTTTGACCTTTGTTGAAAATCCACCATCTACAAACATCTGCAGAAGCCTTCATCTTTGACTTGATATTTCTAGAGCGTTCCCCGGAAGGGCCAGAAGAGTGGTTGTAACCATAAGTCACCACTATCTGAGGTGAAATACATGGAGTCATGGATATACCCATAAAAAACGCGTAACAAAATGGTAACAATCCAACTCTTACCTATTTACAATTCACTAGTTGTAGTGATTATAACGTCAGAATTTCGAAAATTTGCTCGTTCCCTTAAACCTGCAAAGACGAGCAAAATTAATTATTCAAAATCATGATTTGATTTTCATAAAACCGTGAACAACCCATGTGAATTTTAACATCCACTAGTTTTTCAAAAACTAGACAGACGTCCATTCTACAATTGTGAAAACTCACATACAGACATTATTTCACCATGTATAACGGTCTACTTTCAATAGTTGTTTAAAATCAAAACATGATTTTATAAAACATATAAATATTTAACGTGAAACTCACGTAAATTTGAAAAATATATCTATATATTTTTGCTCCCTCGCACGAGCATCCGTCTTTGAAGTGAGAGTATATTTTCAAAGATTTCTGAAAGATCAAAGATAAAAAATTTCATGAAAGCTCATAAACAAAATTTTATTACTAACAGACGCACGTCTATTAAAAAAAAAACTTTTCTCTCGTACGAGCATCCACCTTTGAAATGAGAGTTTATTCCACTTTGTGAAATCTCACATATTTTAAAAAAAAAAAATTTGGTTTTCGTGAAAGCTCATAGACAAAATTTTATATCATGGTCCCGGATCCGTGAATGCTAAACTAACAAACGAGCGAACGTCTTTTCCTAAGACAAGGATTTCTTTTCATGGGCCCGGACCCGTGAATCCTAAATCGACCAAGGTCCCATCACCAAATCAGCAGTGCTACACCAATTTGCGCTTGATGCTCTATCATGCTACTGGGATCTTCGTTCGAGCAATCAAAAATCCGGTAACATGCTATCTTACGACTAAGTTCAATTACTTATTTTGTCCGTAAATAGAAAATCACAATCCAGTGCTGACTGAGGCACATGAGTGTCCTTCACTAAGTAGGGGACTTAATGTAGATGGTGGATTTTCGACAAGGGAAAAATCGTAAAACAATAATTATACATACTCCGGATCCGGCAATCGGATGAGTATTGAGACTCATGTCTCTCAATAAAGCGTGAAAGCTCATGCCATAAAACCTCTGACTGAGAAGGCCATCTCTCATAGTATATGTATATGTGTAGTCTGCCAGCTGAGGCCACAACACATCTCATGAATACTGAGCAATTTCAGTAATTATTTCAGTATAGAATCGAAAGATTGGATGGCTCCTAGACAGCATGCCTGATAGTATAGAGCAACAACATCTTCAGGATGCAACCAGGTTTTCCCTGACTACAGGAGAGATATGACACTCCAGCAAGTTCATATTGCTCAACTCTCAGATAATTAATGCTCCTAGATAGGAAGCCCTGCTAGTATAGAGCCCTCAATTAATTATCTATAATCATAGCTGAATATTCAACTATATTCTACGATTCTTCGACTGTTTCGTTACTTCAATTTATGGTTTTCCCAGCAGAATTCCATGGTTTAGTAATAGATATTCAACATACAGGCATCTGAGCATCGAATAAGCCCTGACTAAAATGGTGCAAGTGTGTTTAGAAATAATGCACAGACCAGCATCTGAATGCGCGAACGAGCATTTCAGAAAAAGAAGGAATGATGAACCTATGCAAAATAGGAAGAAAAATAATAATAATAAAATATTTGGAAAGGCGCCAGGGGACTGGGCTCACCAGACGACCACTCATGTCGTGACCAGTCCCGCGCCCAATTTTATAATTTATTATTTTCTCTGATCTCATGAAAATCCTTTCATTTGAGCAAATCTCCTTCGTTTCAAAGAAATTCCCTAATATCATGATATTTCCTTATGTCAAAGAAATAATAAAATTAGGAACGGTGTCGCAGGACCAAGCCCACTAGCCGGCCTGGCCATGCCATGGCCGTGGACGGTCCCACACCTCACGGTTCCTTATTATTTTATTATTTCCCTCATCCCATGAAAATTCTCTGATTTCATGAATTTTGCCTAAACCCATGAACATTATTGTAAAATTAGGGAGACCGTGGGACCAGGCTCTAGCCGGCCAGTCATGCCCTAGCCAGTCCCACGCTCCCCTTATTTTATTACTATTACTTGTTTTGTTTTCCTCATTCCATGAAAACTCCCTGATTTCAACAAAATACCTTGGTTTCAACAAATCTCTTTGATTTTATGAAAATTCCCTAAAATCATGAAAATTACATAAAATTGGGAAGAGTGTCATGGGACCGTGCCCGTTGGTCGGTCGTCCATGCCCTTGACCATTGTCGGTCCCACACTCTATCATTCCCTATTTTATTATTATTTTGTTTCTCTCATCTCATGGAAGTTCCCTAATTTCATAAAACTCTCTAGTTTCATGGAATTTCCCTCAATTCAGAGAAAATACATAAAATTACATAAAACTGGGAAAAATGTGTGGGACCGTGCTTGTCAGCCGGCCATGCCCTAGCCGCGTCCGGCCCCACGCCTTGCACTTCCCTGTTTTATTTATTATTTTTCATCATCTCATGTATTTTTCGTAGTTTCAGCAAAACCCTGGATTCTGCATATTTTCTCAAAATGTTGCTCAAACGCACATCGGAAAATATTGAAACTCTTAGGACTAAGACAAAGACACTATGGTGATACGGGCACATCCCCTTGACCGACCAAGGGTGTCCTTAAGGCTTGCAAACAGCCGATCCCACACGTTTTAATGATTTTAACCTAATTTGCTCAATTGCTCATATTAGGTTCAAACTCTTTTTAAACAATTGAGGGTTTGCTCAAACGACCATCAATTGGTCCCACGGCCACCAAGATCCGGTCTCATGACCTCTTGGTCGGTCCCTCATCTTTTCATGACTAGGTTTTATTATCTGACGCTCACACGAGCATTATTTTAATAAATGATTAAACCAGCATTTAATCATTCTTTCACCAACTGGTCTTCAAGAGACTTTGGTATTTTTCTCATTCGAGCATCTGGACGTTACATAGTCGAATCATCATCCCCTGTAGCATGTCACTGCAATCCCTGCTTCACTTATTTTCAATAAATTGTTAATTCATTAAAATTAGGGTTTTGAATCCAGAGCTCTGCGAAAACATAATTCTGAGCAGAGTCAAATGCTGATAATTTTATGTTGATCTTACGATCAACACTTGTTTATTATCAGCAGTCAGTATCTTAAATTAATATTTTATTTGGTCTTGTTACCAACAATTCATCAAACGAGCTATATTTACTCAAACCGGCAATATTTGCTCAGACTAGCAATATCTGCTCAAACCAGCAATATTTGCTCAGATTAAAGAATATTGGTTCAACTATCAATATTCAATGATTCAGCAACATAGTTTGCTCGTCTTAGGTTATCAACATAATAAACCTCGTCTCAGCAGACATTTAATTCATGAGTTTCAGAACATTTTCAAATCATGTTCAACTCAGCAATACATCGACTCATCGTCCCATAAAGTCAGCAGCTGATTCCAAAATCACGAGACATCAATCGTGTCACATGGGGGGATAATAACTAGGGTTTTGGTCTGGCGGTCTGCATCACGTGTATTCATACACACGACGAGAATGTGAGAAAGTCGTGCAATCAGTTGGAAGAGTCAGTAAAGTAGTGGGTGGAAAGTTAACCAAGTCTTTGCACGATGAGCAACTGGTTTTGACATGATTTCCCACTTCCCCACTCTCTGATTCCAGCAAATGTCACACTTCATGGTATCATGGTGTTTTCAACTTAGCAATATAAAAGACCTCTGAATCATGATTGAAAAGACAAGGGAATTTCTCAGCAAGTTCATACAGACGATCTTTCGTCTACACGAACTCATCGTATGAGCAATCACTCTCAATTGAGTAAAATTCAATCATTCAGAGAGTTCTTACGTTGAATTCACAACACACCTACAATTTCAGATCACCATTGATCTCACACATTTCTCAGCTTCCCTCCTACAGATCAACCCATCCTCACTTGTGACCGAATTGACTCTGGAACGGCCATTGTTCTTGGTTTAGGACGGAGTCCTACAGATTGATCTCTCGAACTTAAAGCACTCCCTTTTTGCAGTGCATCTATGTGAGGTTCAACATTTCGCTCAGTTCAAGGATTCTCCACACGGACGTCTCTTCAATTCCGTAAAAACCAGAAAATCGTTTTTCCCCATCTACAAGTACCAAAATACACCACTAACTTTTTCGTTCGGACCTATGAGACAAAACCTAATACAATTGGAAGTAAACCAACTTAATGATCCTTAAAAAATATGTATATACAGTTTATATTTTTTGTCACACTTCATGGGATCATGGTGTTTTCAACTTAGCAATATAAAAGACCTCTGAATCATGATTGAAAAGACAAGGGAATTTCTCGGCAAGTTCATACAGACAATATTTCGTCCACACGAACTCATCGTCTGAGCAATCACTCTCAATTGAGAAAAATTCAATCATTCAGAGCGTTCTTACGCTGAATTCACAACACACCTACAATCTCAGATCACCGTTGATCTCACACATTTCTCAGCTTCCCTCCTACAAATCAACCCATCCTCTCTTGTGACCGAATTGACTCTGGAACGGCCATTGTTCTTGGTTTAGGCCGGAGTCTTACAGATTGATCTCTCGAACTTAAATCACTCCCTTTTTTTCAGTGCATCTGTGTGAGGTTCAACATTTCGCTCGGTTCAAGGAGTCTCCACACTGACGTCTCTTCAATTCCGTAAAAACCAGCAAATCGTTTTTCCCCATCTACAGGTACCAAAATACACCACCAACTTTTTCTTTCGGACCTATGAGACAAAACCTAATACAATTGGAAGTAAACCAACTTAATGATCCTTAAACAATATGTATATAGGGTTTATATTTCTTGTGTAATCAAAAAATACGAACCTGATTGTAT
Source organism: Papaver somniferum (assembly GCF_003573695.1). Classification (NCBI taxonomy): domain Eukaryota; kingdom Viridiplantae; phylum Streptophyta; class Magnoliopsida; order Ranunculales; family Papaveraceae; genus Papaver; species Papaver somniferum. Next base: position 12,770,041 of record NW_020622934.1, read on the forward strand.
ACAAGAACTCTTGGACGATCTCAAAAATCAATATCCAAGATAACCTAGTACCGTAACATTACATGAAACGAATGCCAACAAGAGAAAATATTGTAATCTATATTCCAAGATACGAATTCTTAGAACAAGTCTTCTAGGTTCACTACAGTTTTAATTAGAAACTATTTAGGTTGATTATCCAATTACTTGCGTTTACTTTAATTATATCAAACAAAATATAATGTGGAAAATAAAATTAAAGCAAGACACATAAAAATTTTGTTAACGAGGAAAACTGCACCTGTAGAAAAATCCCAAGACCTAGTCCAGTTTGAACATCGTGATATATTAAGCCGCTACAGACACTAGCCTATGATGAACACTAAAGACTAGAATGTAGTTGAGACCGAACCCACTGTCGCAGCGATCCAGTTATAGTCGCGATCCTTACGTCTCTTGAACCCCGCAAGATTCTACGCCCTTGATTCCTTTAGCTAACGCCCTTTACATCCTAAGTGTTGATTTAACCAAAGTGAAGACTTTTTGGGTTTCTAATTCACAAAACACGGGGTTTTGATTTCTCTTTAGGTGTGAACTAAGGTTTTGGAAATCTTGTGTTTGTTTCGAACAACTACCAAATGAAAGTAGAGATATCAAAACAAACTTGTAGATTAGGGTTTATACTCCACAAATTACAATCAATATGCGTACAGACAAGGAGTACGTGAACCTGATATTCGTAAGTAAACTTGGGCGATTCCAAATACCAATTTCCAAGTTAAGAAAACCCTAATAATTCTACAACAAGAACTACTAGAATAAATCTGGAGATATCTTGTTAAAACTTATTAAGGAGTTTATGAGATACCTTAATCAAAGTTTTCTTTCTAGTCCCGGTTTCGAACAACAAATGTCGGTATACGATTGGGAATTGAATTCTATCAAAACCTAGGGTTTATGATCAACTACTCTTAAATGGGCTCATATCAGAAGACAAGGACCTTAGAATAGACAAGAGTTATGAATAACCTAGATTACAAGTTGCGTAACTATCAAAGATAATTAAACCAACTCGGCTTTGCGATCCCCGAGGAAAAGACTTATTTATCTCACTCTTGTTCACGAAGAACAGAAGTCGTGGAAAACAACCTATGAAGCTTAAACAAATTTTCCAAGGAGTAAAAAGTGTAGCATTCACGAACCCTTTATTTATAGTAAAAAAGTAGCTTGAAATCTAAGCAAATTCCAAGGTGAGGGTAAAACTTCTCTAAAACAATAGTTTTGGGACCGAAAAAATTTATTATTTTAGGGAGATTCTTATTTTAGCGAGAAAAAATTTAACATGTGCAAGCCTAATTAGGACTAAAAAGTTTTATTATTTTAGAGAGATTTTTATTTTAAGAAAGTTTTATTGTATCTTGAATCTCAAGCAAGCTTGTGAGCTATTTTCCTTTTTCAAGACTCTCCTAGTTTTAGGAGTCTTTCCTAAGTTACAACTCCTGTGTAAATAATTAAAATAATATTTACTTTAGCATAAAATGTATTTTTGTGAAGAGATCAAAATTTAACTTAGGAAGGAATTCTAAACCATCACAAATACTTTAATATGGTAATCGTAAGTGTTTGGAGGAATAGACATCTTTCATAGATAAGGAAACCTAAAAAAAAAGGATTCTAGTCACGTATTTGCGCTCAAGTCCGTGAACTGTTACAAAAAGTTCATGGATTGTTTCTTACTAACAAACTGCAACTGTAACAGCAACAATTATAACTGTTGCTTTAATAAATCACTCATAACTTCTTCGTTGTAACTCGGGATTGAGTGATTCTTGGATCGTTGAATTCGTAAACTCATTTAATACAACATGAGAAACTTTACAGGGATAAAGATTATTTTCACTAAATTCATGGATCAAATAACCTCGATCCCATTCCAAAGTAATTAATATCGTGTATCGGTATCATATCGGCTGGGACCGATATACCTATACAAAAGATTATATCGGTTTTTATCGGTGATACATCATTAAGAAAAAAATTTAAATATTTATAAGTGTTTCAATTTAAAAAATTTGGTGCCATATGATGCATTAATTCTCAAGATCAAGAGCTTCACAGTACCAATTCGATCGCATTCCACTTTTTATCACATGTTTACTACTCCTATTTCAGGTGACCTTGTCTTTGGTACTAACTTGAATCAATGATGTTGAAGATAAAAGCGTCCACAATAATGAACTCTCATTTAATAAATCCTCAGAAGAAAGAGAACGAGTAATAAAAACCCATAGTTATTTCAAGGATAAGAAACTCATTAAAGAAAATGAAATACTTGGAAATTTCTTTACTGAATGGATTGAGTTTTCAAGTGTACAAAAGAAGAAGATTATTAGTGGGAGGGGTTTTGACTGCATATTTTTAGATATAAATAATTTATTCTACCAAATTACATTTACCGATATTATCCGTGGATCGGTGAACCCGACATATTTGTCTATACCGGCCGATATAAGCGTTTTTATCGTTCACTACTTGTACTGCCGATATTTTAGATATCGTAAAGGTTTTTCCCGATACACGATAAAAACCTATTATATCGGCCGGTACCACCGATATTGACTACCTTTTCCCATATATAAATGTATGTATACCTTCATTGGAATTGTTCCACAGAGTGAGCAATTGTCTCGATAGATTAGAAAAGTGGAATTGAATAAGAATCCAAATGAAATCATCATAATATCTGAGTGATTCTTATAACTCAAGTACTTTTGAGTATAGCTCAAGTGCTTTAGAGTATTTCAATCTCATGAAAATGATACACTTTTCATTTCATAAGTACTGAAAATGGATTTAATTATTCGTAAAAAAAATTCTTTATTTTAGCTTTAAAAAAATATTTATTAAACTATCAACAGTCCAGGATCAAATCATACAAAATTAAATTGAATAAAGATAATAAAACTATTGTTAGAGCACTGCTTGGTCGAACTCGCATGCGCTGCTATCTCAAGCATGTTTGTCAATGTTAGTGATCAAAACTATAAGTCTTGATTCCTAGTCTACTATTATCTAAGTCTCGGACTAGGATAGAAAGTGTAGTTGAGCTCAAGACTCCATGGCGATCATTATACAAAGACGAAGAAATACTCAAGGAACTGGTGGAACTTCATCGACTAAAAGGTATGTGGAGACTTGAACTTATCTGTCGCTCAAAAGTCTATCTAATCTATCTCCTATCTTGAGGAAAAAGTCGATTTGCTATATAGACTTTGATTATACACATTTTCTATTTCGAGATGAGTTTATCTCGCTTATATATTTCTCGAAATATGTGTTGGTAAGCTTTGGCTTTGGCCAAGTTCATCTTTACTAGTGACAAAAGTCATGTTAAGTTTCAATCACTTGAAAATGGCTTTGACGAAAAATGGTTTGTGAACAACAACTATATAACGTCCTCTAAGAATGTTTCAATGATTGAAATGAGAATTTAAATTATATAGCCATTGTTGGATATAAGAATTGTGTGGTAACTCATACATGTATAAGTCGTTATTCCTTGAACCAAAGTATGCGTACTTTGCTGCTCAGGAAAACCGAAACAGAGTCCACGTACTGCCGGAGGTTCTCTTCCCGAGAAAATTTGCTGGAGTTTGTGAACTGTTTACAAACTTATTTTGGGTACTTAATTCCGCGTACCAGTCCACGTACTTAAGTTGGTTTTTTCTAAAAACGATTATTCGTGAACTTAAACTTATATAAACTAAGGAATGCAAGTTTGCAAACCGTGGATATAAAGTTCATGAATTGATTCAAGTGAACCAAATCGTTTTTGTTTCAATTGTGTCTATTATAAAGATCTAAGCAATTGAACAACTCTCTAACTAATTCATTTGAGTCATTTGAACTAGTTGTGGTAAAGAAGAATATGGTTGATATGAAAGTGCTCATATGGCTAACCATTCGGTTAACTACTGTTGAACCAACTAGATGTAAATGTTTGGGTACGGTTACACGAACCTAGATAAACGTGCATTTCATTTTTGTGTAACAAGATAAGTTTCGATCTAACGGTTGAAAGATATTAGCTTGAATCTAATCATGTTTTCATCTAATAGTGAATATTGAATGCTTTGTTACTAAGCTAACATTGATTGCAAACCATGATTTGAAAGACTATATGAGGGAGAACTCTAGAAACTGGGAAACCTAATCCCCACACCTCCTGTGTGATACTAGTTGTATTAGATAGAGTCGATTCTCCTTTAAACTTAGGTTTCTACCGAGACCCTGTAGGTTAACGACTTGAAGACTTCATTGGGATTGTGAAGCCAGACCGGTACTACTTTTCTTGTAGTTGTGTGATATGATCTTGTTGTTTCTATCGTACTAAGTAAAATCGTAAGAATTGGCTTGATATTGATTTCTCCGATAGGCAAGATATAAAAGTAATCACAAACATCTTCGTCTCATCGTTTGTGATTACACAATATCTAGTTTCTCCATCATACGATTTAGATTATTGTGAGGTGATTGATAATACTGAGTTTTTCTTCGGGAATATAAGTTTGGTTTATTAACTGGTTCATGTTCACCTTGATTTATCAAAAGACGGAACCAAAACTCGTAGGTATTTATGTGGGAGACGGATTTATCTATTATCGTAAACTTTTCTTGTGATACAGATTTGTTTATTAAATTCTTCGACTTTGGGTCATAGCAACTCTTAGTTGTGGATGAGATCAGCTAAGGTAATCAAGTGCGTAGTATCCTGCTGGGATCAGAGATGTAGGACCGCAACTGTACCTTGGATCAGTGTGAGATTGATTGGGGTTCAATTACAGTCCAGACCGAAGTTAGTTTGTAGTAGGATAGTGTCTGTAGCGGCTTAACAGTGTGTGTTCAATCTGGACTAGGTCCCGGGGTTTTTCTGCATTTGCGGTTTCCTTGTTAACAAAACTTCTGGTGTCTATGTTATTTCTTTTCCGCATTATATTTTTTCATATAATTGAAATATCACAGGTTGTGCGTTGAATCAATCAATTGGGAAATCCAACCTTTGGTTGTTGATTGATACTTGAACATTGGTCTTTGGTACCGTTCAAGTGATTTCTCTTGTATTCAATTAGACTCGCAGGTTTCTATTTGCTTGAGTAAGTATTGAATCGAGAAAGAGAGATATAACTCTTTGATATACTTTTATTAATATTGAGTCTGACTGTCTAGTTGATTCTCTTAAAAGTGTATTGGAGTTAGTCAATACAAATTGCTAATCGAAATATTGGGTGTGGTTGTTAGACCCCCGCTTTTTCAACTATATCAGACAATGTATTAACTGAGAAATTTCTTATTGCCACTGAAGTTGACAAGTAGGGTATGACCTTCTTTTAACATATAGTGAGTTTTTTGTCCTTTAAACTCTATATATATCTTGTAGTTGGCTGCTACTATATGATATCTGCATTCCATTGCTTGTATCATTCTCAGTAAATGTTTATACCAGCTTTCCAACTCTCATTTATATGAGTCGGAATTGCATATATGTCTCATGCTCGGTAGATACATTTACTTTGTATCGTTACCACTTGAGCCAGAATTACATCTCTATCCTTTTTCTAGAAAATATTTATATCTTCTACGATAAATTACGTGTATTCTTTCACATGTTCTAGTATACCAACGTGGGTTTTATTTAGCATGTTTAATCCTCTTTTCTTCGAGGTTCTTTCCTTATCTAACCTTGCCGCAATTACCTTAATTAAGCTTTATCCCAACAGGTATATATTTTTTTGTTTAAGAGAATCTGAAAAGACGAGGGTACCCAAATATACCTCAACCTAAAACTTTTCCACCTACAAGTCCTTTCTCCGAAAGTGATTGTCTATGGACCGAGTCGAGACAATACATCTAATCGGTTCACACTTCGTGTGATCGTCTATGGATATGAGATCGATACAATACAACAACGAAGTATGTTTACTTGATAAAAGGTTCAGACTTAACCAAACACAATAGGATTGCTATAAAATAAAATAGGAATTAACATTTGTGTGATTTACTTTAAATTATAATAACAACAATTATAATTGCGTAAAATAAAAGTAAATGACACAACAATATTTTGTTAACGAGGAAACCGCAAATGCAGAAAAACCCCGGGACCTTGTCCAGAATTGAATACTCTCAGGATTAAGCCGTTATACAAAATAAACCAACTTCGTATAGTTGAGAACAAGCAAGTAAACCTATAGTTCACCTAGTTCCGTCTGTATTCCCCCGCCTCCAAATTGTAATAAGTCACGTACTTGGAACAATTCCTTTGGTTCGTATTCCAAAAAGTAAAGGAACAACAAATTTGTTCGGTAACAACTCTTTTAAACCAAGTGATATGAGTTCGATAAAAGGATCTTCTGTTTATCCCAATAAACTCCTTTGTCAGGTTCTTAGATCAATCTTATAACAATTACCAAAGTAATCGTCAAGATTATGCAATCAATATTCTTAATCCAAGGAATGATATTGATGCTTATCTATACAACTAATCAATCCAATCTATCACAAGGACCGATTATAGTTGGATCCTTTTCCAGCCGAAACAAGTATTGTGCACACCAAAGATTATGAACCAAAATCAGAAATCTTCAAAGTCTTTTTTGTCTTCAAATCTTCTTAGATCTTCAGTAAACACCTGAACACAATCAACTTGAATCTCTTGTGATCAATCATACACAGAATGGAGTCTGTTAACGTTGGATTATCAAAAGATGTCTTTAGATCTACAAACAGTCGAAAGATCCCCGTCGAAACTTCGATCTAGTTTGAGTGAATCTTATATCAGAAGAGAAGATTCTCAAGCATAAAAAAACTAGGTGCAATCAAAGTTCAACCACCATTAATCAATCAAATCAATCGAAAACTAATAATAAACTGCAATTATCTAGTTTCCCACCAACGGTACTAATAGAGCTTCTCAATCCCAGAGAAGTCTTTAAACCGAGCGGCCGTAAGAGATTTCTCCTAATTAGGTTACTTTCCTCTCCGAATAGGCGGTTCCACCAGTAACAACACAATTCGGTAGTTTTGCTGGCTCTGAGGATTAGTTTGCTTGAAATGCAAACTTTGATATTTATAGACCAAGGAAGTTTGGACACCAAGGAATTTCCAAAACTGAAAATATTCTCAAGATATGCATTAACGCCCAGATTCGGTTTTCATAATTCCTGGAAATGCTTTACCCAAATATTGACCGAAATCTCAGTAGAAAATATTAATTAGTAAATGCACATTACCAATTTTAACTTTCTTTTGCTTGAAAATAAAAGCATATAAAACTAAAAACCTCAATTAAAAGATTCTCAATTTATTTCGATCCGAGATTATTTCCTTTAGCTATTAAGGAATATCTTTAAACAATAAAAGATAAGAGTTACTGCACATGTTCAAAGTATGTCGACATATTTATATTTCCACATCAACCAAATATATTTTTCGGAATCTCTAATATCTCTAGGAAATCCAAAAAGTTAACTTTGGTTAAGTTTTTTGTGTGATAACCGAGTGCACCTCTTACTAGCATTGGTTCCCATATGTTGCACCTCTCACTAGGATCGGTTCCCATATGGTGCACCTCTCACTAGGATCGGTTCCCATATATATATATGGTATCTAACTTGTATTTAGTGCACATGTTCATAGGATCGGTTCCCCCAATATCTAAAAACGTGTTGTACCTCTTACAAGGATCGATTCCCCTTTTGTGATCAGTTACACCTCTTCATAGGATATGTTCCCCAATGTCTAAAGTTGGTCATACCAATTACAAACAAATCAATCATACCATCTCATGTGATTACTTAAGATTGGTTTCACTAATAATATTCATACCAATAACAAAAGTAAGGCCTTGTGAATAGTTTTACCAAGAACATAAACAAGTCATGAGCGGTTATACTAATCAAATATATTGGTAATCTAAATATTTGCAATGAATAACAAATAACAATAAGCCTAGCGATTTCCTTTCGATTCACAAACCAAGTTTATGAACTACTTACTTTAAACAAATGTAAAACATTGTTTCCTAGGATAAAATCTTCACATTTACCCATACACATAATCACAATAGCATTCATACGATTATGTCGATTTCTTATATACGAAGTTCAAAAGATAAGCGTTATACTTCGTATTGTATTCCTTAATACTATGTCTAACTAGAGTATAATCATTCATGCTTCGCAGTTATGTTTTCAATATGCACGACTTGAAAGATATGTTAGGGAATGAAACAGTTCAAGTCAAATATTACTAACCTCAAGAAGAAGGATGATGTCGTCGTAGCTCCTTGCTTCTTCACTTCTTCAAGTTTTCATGTAATACTTGTAATGTCTCATATCCTAATACTTTCAAGCTAAACTATAAGAAGTTGACTCTAGTACATAATCAAGCGACTCTTTAAATGAGATTTGGTTTACTAAAATATGACAACCAAACTTGACATACCAACGCTTGGTGGGTTCACCGAATTATGCTCTAACAATCTCCCCGTTTGTCAATTTTAGTGACAAAACTCTTACATCATATGGATAAACAAATTAAAACAATTCATTATACACAGCTTGATTCCCAAATTCAACAGCACAATAATCTGTATACATTCAATCCATAAATGTAATTGTTGACATTATAATAACAAAGCTAATACTCCCCCTAAAGGTAAGATAGGTATATTTTCAATCCGCACGTATTTCTTATTTTACAAATCAGTATGATATGCTACTCCCCCTTAGTCTATGCTTTACTCTTTCGTTAGATATAATGTTTAAATACCATTGTCCTTTTCTTTAGTGGTACCAATTACCAATATCACTTGTTTACTCCATATATTTCTACCCCTTTTGGTCACAAAATGACAAAGGTACGAGAAAATAAAGGAAAAACCGAAAGGATTTTACAAATATCAAATAGACTTGCAAACCTATAAGATTTAAGCACGAGGGTTCCACACACCATTTTTGATAACCAATATCAAAACCGAAACTAAAAAGTAATTTTGTTTTGATATGTTACCAAGGAAACAATTGCCCGAAGCAATTTTCCCTAATAGTTTAGCAAACCAAAAATCAACTAAGCACCTTAGTTCCTTTGCTAAACCGATTGTACAAATACAATCACTTATTTGATAAGACCAAAATAAAGTTGAATTAACTCTATTTTTCTCATCAGGTTCTAATTATTTGAATCAATAACTTAGACCTTTCACTTTAAATAAGACAAGTACTAGGTTAGTTAACTAGCATTTCTTGTTAAGGCATTCGATTTGACTTGAATAACCGAATCCTACACTTTGATTAGTCTAACTAAGATCAGAATTAACTTAGTTTCTCTTATCCGGAATCGAATTTGACTAAACAATTCATCCTGAAAACCTTTTGTTAAGCCATAAACAATTCATAAAAACCAAATAAATCAACTTGCACAATTATTTATCTCAACCGGAAGCAATTGAAACAACATAGACATTAAAGCACCGCAATTGCACCGTAAATTTTGTAAGCCTAAACAATTGATACCAAACTATAAAACAAATAACAATAGTTTTTCTTAACCTGAAAAAATTGAATCACACACACATATCCATACACACATAATGGAATAAACATCAATTGTACCGAAATTTTGTTAAGCTAAAGAAATAGATATAAGCAATAAAATCAGGCTTTTCTTAAACAGGAAAACGATTAACTAACAAAGTCGTTACCTCAAGTTGCGCATCATCTTCTCCAAATCTTCGCATCTTTCCAGGGAAAATTGATACCAAAATATCACTATGTTGTCATCCTCTTGCAAAACAAAAGAACAACAACAACCAACCTTTACCAGAGAAAGGTTAAAAACCGGTTTTAACTTATGCAAAGAAAAAGTTAAAAACCCCGAAACACAAGTTACTAATGTACCTTGACGATACCGATAGAATTCCTTAGATTTTCGAATGTGACTCTATTTAAGGGTTTAGTGAGAATATCTGCAAGTTGACGTTCAGATGGAATGTATTCTAATTTGATAACTCCATTCTCATATAATTCTCTAATAAAGTGATATCTAATATCTATGTGTTTAGTACGATAATGTTCAACTGGATTTTCGGTCAAGCGAATAGCACTTGAGTTATCACAAAGGATGCTCATAGTTGAAATATTTATTACATAGTTGATGAGCATTTGTTTCATCCATAGAAGCTGGGTACAGCATGTACCAGCAGCAATATATTCTGCTTCACAGGTTGACAGAGACTGTGAATTCTGTTTCTTGTTGTGCCAAGCTACAAGATTCTGACCAACATAGAAGCAACCACCAGAGGTGGTTTTTCGATCTTCTACACATCCTTCCCAATCTGCATCTGAATAGGCAACAATGCTGTTGTTTGTACCTATAGAGTACGATAAACCATAATCTAGGGTACCATTAACGTACCTTATGATTCGTTTTACAGCTTTTAGATGTGATTCTCTAAAATTTGCTTGAAATATGGCACAACATCCCACACTTAAAGCAATGTCTGGTCTTGTTGCAGTTAAGTATAGCAAGCTTCCTATCATGGATCTGTATAGTTTTTAATCAACTGTCTTCTCTCCTGGATTGGATTGGAGTTTTCCAGTAGTTGGCGTCGGAGTTACCATAAGTGTTGATCCTTTTAGTTCAAATTTCTCAACTAAATTCCTTGCATATTTTTCTTGAGAAAGAAGAATATTGTCTTTTTGTTGTTGTATTTGCAAACCGAAAGAGTATGATAATTCTCCAACATTACTCATTTCGAATTCTCCACTCATAAGATTCAGAAATTCATCTGTTAGAGATCTTGAGGTGGATCCATATATTATGTCGTCCACATATATTTGTTCTACAAGAACAGTTTCACCAATCCATTTGGTGAAGAGTGTTTTATCAGCACCACATCTAGAGAATCCTTTTTGAAGTAAGAAGGACGTCAACTTATCATTCCAAGCTCTTGGAGCTTGCTTTAGACCATACAAGGCCTTTTTTGAGTTTAAAAACACAATCTGGAAATAATGGATCTTCAAATCCTTTGGGTTGAGCTACAAAAACTTCTTCTTTTAAATCCCCATTCAAAATGCAGACTTGATATCCATTTGAAACAGTTTTATTTTAAGATAGCAGGCATAAGCAAGTAAGAGTCTAATTGATTCTAAACGAGCAACAGGAGCAAAAGTTTCATCAAAATCAATACCTTCAATTTGAGAATATCCCCGAGCAACGAGCCTGGCTTTGTTTCTGACAATTGTCCCGAATTCGTCTGATTTGTTCTTGTAGATCCACTTTGTTCCAACAATGTTTACTCCTTCCAGCTTCGGAACAAGTTCCCACACTTCTTGTATTTTAAACTGATTAAGTTCCTCATGCATTGAGTTTACCCAAGCGGGTTCACTGAGTGCTTCCTCAATATTTTTTGGTTCTATTGAAGATAGAAAAAATTAATAGTGATAAATATTCTGAAGTTCTCTTCGAGTCATAACTATGGCATTAGAATCTCCAATGATGTCTTTAGAAGAGTGTCTTTGATGTACCCACTTAGCAGGTTTTGGACAATATTTTCAGTATCATTGGGTTGTTCAACAATACTTTCATTATCGTCTTTATCATCTATGTCACTAATTAGAGGAACCATTGATGGTTCTTCTTCAGTATGTTTTTATTTAATAACAGTTTCAGAGGGAGGAAACTCTGTTGAAGTGTGGTTGTCTTGACTAAAATCACTAATGTCATCAATAACTACATTAATTGATTCCATCATGACTTTGGTTCTGAGGTTGTATACCCGGAAGGCACGACTGTCAGAAGTATAGCCAAGAAAAATTCCTTCATCACTTTTGGAATCAAAATTTCCCCTATGTTCTATGTCTTTGAGAATATAGCATTTGCTTCCGAAAACCATCAAATAACTTAGATTGAGTTTTCTTCCATACCATAATTCATATGGGGTATTCAGAGTTTTGGATCTTAAATAAACTCTGTTTATAAGTGTTTATGGGTGAAAACTTTTTCTGCTGGTTTTGGTAAATTTGGGGTGTGTGTGAATGAGAAACGAATCTAAACCCTAAACAAATGCACTGCACGTGAGTACTTTTAGATTCGAGAGATCAATCTGTACAATTCTGGCCTAAACCAAGAAATGGTTGTTCCAGACTTGCTTCGGTCACAAAGTGAAGGAGATGGGGTTGATCTTAGGTAAGGAAGCGAAGAAGGTGTTGAGATTGTGAAGGTGTTGGCTGTTTATGACTTGTATCAGAATGTTGAACTGGATTGCATAGTGTAAGATATCAGTTCTGGGTGTTTTCTGGATACTGTGATGACAACACTTGGTTTTTTTTCGTGTTCTTGAAAATAGGTTGAAGAACCTATTTATACAAGTCATTTGAGTGCAATCCTCATCTCGTAGGAAGTGGAGGAAGTTGAGTGATGGAGTAGTGGGGTCGTGTAGGTGATTGTCACACGATCATGCCTTTTCCCACTTCCTTCATCATCGTTAACCGTCCACCTTTCCTGACACGTTCTCCTAATGGGCGCGTTGCACGCCGCACGCTGTAAACCGCCAGACCAATACCCCAGTAAGTATCCCCCAGTTTGTGACATGTTTGATGTCTCGAATGAGTGGGTCAAGTCGTGGGACCTGCCGCAAGAAATAGCATACAGTGCTATTAGATTAAATAACTAAGTTATTTATGGAATTGGTATTCATGAAATATCGTGCATGCTCGATGCATGTAATACATCGTTTTTAAGAAAGCAGCTCAAAAAAATCGATATGCATGAAGAATCGTTGTTTTAAAGCTTGATTGAGTAAGACGCAGATTAAGCGTCTTAAAATAGTAGCACATCCAACCATCTTCGAGTGATCGTTTGGAGGTCGCGTGGGCGGGCCATCATCTGGTCGATCACTCCTTGTGACAGAGTGGTGGACGGTGATCATTGAGGCACTCCATTGATCGCCTAGTTTTTAATCCAAGCCGTCCTACCAAACTGGAAAAGTTGGACGGACGAGATGATTTACGGCACATGTTTGTTGTTGTTGAAGGAATTTAGGATTTTTTAGATGTGCGCAAACATCCCCTCTTTGGTTGATTGAAGCATTGGTGCTAATTTTAGATTGACCGACCAGGCATGTGTGGAGACGGCCCGCTGGCGTGCATGTATACACCTCTCGGTCCCTCAAAGATTCGATCTAGGACACTCAATTTGACCGGCAAAGATGAGTGGTCGTGATCGAATTGCGACAGAAATATATTGTCACAAAGGGTTTTAAAGCCGTGTGGCATGCCACCTTTGGGGCGTGTGTTTCGAGGCGCCGGTCCCTAGTATGCATAGGTCGGCCGGTCACACGCAAAGGTGGGCCCACGGTGATCACGTTGACATCCTTGGGACCTCTTGAGTCAATATCTACACCGTCCGTTTAGGCTGGTGAAGATGGATGGTCACGATCAATTTACGACAGATGTGTGTTACCGAAAACCCTAATTAGGGTTTTGAAACAGCCACGCCCACGCGACTTTGACCAACCGATTTGGTACGTCGTTGGATTCCTTTGGAGAGATCGACCACGTGGGGTTAATGTTGGGCTGACGGTGAACGCATGCATACCTTCTTGATGGTCTTAAACGCGATCTAAGACATCCAAATAGGTTGGATAAGTTGGATGGTCGTGATCGATTTAAGACGCTAGTGTATTTACGCGACCCAATTTAGGGTTTGGAAATATCACGTTTGCCATGGTTTGGGCAAGCGTTTCACTGCCCAATGGCCCCACCATGGGCAAGTCGTTCGATCAAGGAGATAGTAGGGCCGCCGGCGTGCATGTCAACGTTTCCCCAATTGCTCATGGGATCATCTAACTCGTACAAGCAAGCATGCGAAGTTGGACTGATGCGATGGTTTTGAGACTGTCTTGGACAGTTCAAGCTCGTTCAAGCTCCTCCCAAGCAACGCGGCCACCCTACTTAGGGTTGGCGTTTTATGGCGCTGGGAGATGTATGGTGATGTTCGACCGGCTAGGGCATAAGTGGACCCGCCGGTGGTCATCACGATAATTTCCTATTCCTGCCAGGGTTTGACTAGGCGTGTTAAATTGCGCGGCCAACTTGTGTGGCCGTGATCGTTTTTGAGACTGATATGGACAGTCTAGATTTTCCTTAAGGAAATTAAACATGTTCGATCGAGCTGTCTTTATTTAAAAGCGCATCGATTCGAGACTCTCTTTGTCAGGGAGTAATGTAGCATGTTTGGGTATTTCATGCATATCTCAATATTGGCACTTCAGGAGATTCATGTTACTCTGCTGAGAGTGAACACTTAATCGTCGTGTCCTGTCAATAATGAGAGTTCGGATGAGAACATAGCACGGAAAATACTAGGCAAATCATGCATTAATTAATAATGCTAATAAAATTCACAGAATATTTGGGATTTCCTTTGCACGCACCATTCTGAGTAAATTTCATGTTTATATTGAATTGCTTCAAATAAAGTGAAGAGATTTTCTGCACTCATCACTTCTTAAACGGCTTTTCTCTTTGCAGGGTGACAGCGCATTAAATACAGGCTTTACAATTTTAGCCCTGAACTAAAAACCACCATCAACAATAAGATAACAAGCTGTAAAAACGCTTCCCTCCGAAAGTTTAATGGTAAGTTTTTATTGTGAAGCATTACTCTTGCCATCTCTTGAATATTTCTATTCTTTCGTTCAGCTACACCATTTTCTTGAGGTGTAATCGGAGCAGAGAATTGATGGCTAATTCCAAGAGTATTGCAGTATTTATATACTATTGTATCCTTGAATTTTGCACCTCAATATCTCATTATTTTCTTAAGTTTGTGACCCTGTTTATTTTGGATTCTACTCACAATAATTTTGAACTCCTCAAGAGTATCATTCTTGTGCTTCAGAGAAGCAACCTATGTTAAGCGTGTGTAGTCATCTACAAAGCATATTTATTTCCTCCAACAGTTGCTTGTTGGATTGGACCAAATAGATCCATATGAAATAGATCGAGAGGAGCACGAGTTGCTATGTCTTGAGAAAGCTTGTGTGGAATTTTTCCTTTCTTACCCTTTTGGCAGGCACCACAAACACCTTCTACTTTAGTGTTTATCTTTGGAACGCCTCTAACAAGTTCACGATTAATGAGCTTTCCTAACATTCGGTAGTTGATATGACCAAAACGTTCATGCCACAAATGAGTTGACTCAACCTTAGTCAAGTTACAGTATAGATTGTACTGTATATCAAGAAGATAACAATTATTCATACTTCTACGTCCTCGAAAAATTATTTTTCCGGACTTGTCTTCAATATCACAACCTTTCATATTGAAGATAACTGTGTTACCTTTATCACAAATTTGACTAACTGAAAGAAGATTTGCTTTCATTCCTTTAACATAAACAACATCATGAATTTCGAGAATACTTGGAAGTTTGATAGTACCTTTCTTGCAAATGAGACAGCTGCTTCCATCATCGAATGTTACGGATCCTCCCTTGTAGTATTCTGTCTTTGTGAACCAAGAAAGATCACCTGTCATATGTCTACAATATCCACTATCTAGAAACCACTGGAATGGTGAAGTTTTTTTAAGTGCAACTCCTCCCAGACATTGTTCACCAGGTTTAGGATGAATCGTTAAGGTCTTACAAAGATTCTTAACACGATTGATCAGATGTTTTGCAAAAAAAATCTTCTGATTTAAACAACTCCATCCCTTTTGAAAAAGATTCCTGGCCTGTCTCTTCTTAGTCTGTTCACGATGTCTAGATGTTAGTATTGAACAACTTTGAGAATCCTTTATTTTAGAATCTTCTATAATATTTGCCAGCTTTTTATCAATTATGATATTACAGATCTCATCAGTATATGATCGGTTTTGTTCAATTCCCTTTTCTAACATCTTGACAAGAGCTGAGAAATATTCTTCAGAGTCATGTTGAAGTCCATCTAAGGATCTTGAAACGTTAATCAAATCGATCATGAGATTCAATTCTTATAGGTTGGATCGCACCAAACACAGATTGTTAGATCTTTTCGTGTTTGCCTGCTCTGATACCAATTAAAAATACGAGGGTACCCAAATATACCTCAATATAAAACTTTTCCACCTATAAGTACTTTCTCCGAAAGTGATTGTCTATGGACTGAGTCGAGACAACACAGCTAATCGGTTCACACTTCATGTGATCGTCTATGGATATGATATCGAGACAATACAATAACGAAGTATGTTTACTTGATAAAAGGTTCGGACTTAATCAAACACAATAGGATTGCTATCAAGTAAAATAGGAATTAACGTTTGTGTGATTTACTTTAAATTATAATAACAACAATTATAATTGCGGAAAATAAAAGTAAATGACACATCAATATTTTGTTAACGAGGAAACCGCAAATGCAGAAAAACCCCGGGACCTTGTCCAAAATTGAATAATCTCAGGATTGAGCCTCTATACAAAATAAACCAACTTCGTATAGTTGAGACCAAGCAATTAAACCTATAGTCCATATAGTTTCGTCTGTATTCCCACGCCTCCAACTTGTAATAAGTCACGTACTTGGAACAATTCCTTTGGTTCGTATTCCAAACAGTAAAGGAACAACAAATTTGTTCGGTAACAACTCTTTTCAACCAAGTAATATGAGTTCGACAAAAGGATCTACCGTTTATCCTAATAAACTCTTTTGTCAGGTTCTTAGATCAATATTATAACAATTACCAAAGTAATTGTCAAGACTATGCAATCAATATTCTTAATCCAAAGAATGATATCGGTGCCGATCTATAAAACTAATCAATCCAATCTATCACAAGGATAAACCGATTATAGTTTGATCCATTTCCGGCCGAAACAAGTATTATGCATACCAAAGATTATGAACCCAAATCAGAAATCATCAAAGTCTTCTTTGTCTTCAAATCTTCTTAGATCTTCAATAAACACCTTCACACAATCAACTTGAATCTCTTGTGATCAATCACACTCAGAACGGAGTCTGTTAACGTTGGATTATCACAAGATGTTTTTAGATCTACAAACAGTATAAAGATCCCCGTCGAAACTTCGATCTAGTTTGAGTGAATCTTATATCAGAAGAGAAGATTATCAAGCGTAAACAAACTAGGTGCAATCAAAGTTCAACCACCGTTAGTCAATCAAATCAATCGAAAACTAATAATAAACTGCAATTATCTAGTTTCCTACCAACTATACTAATAGAGCTTCTCAATCCCAAAGAAGTCTTTAAACCGAGCGGTCGTAAGAGATTTCGCCTAATTAGGTTACTTTCCTCTCTGAATAGGCGGCTCCACCAGTAACAACACAACTAGGTAGTTTTGCTGGCTCTGAGGATTAGTTTGCTTGAAATGCAAACTTTGATATTTATAGACCAAGGAAGTTTGGACACCAAGGAATTTCCAAAACCGAAAGTATTCTCAAGATATGCATTAATGCCCAGATTCGGTTTTCATAATTCCTAGAAATGTTTTGTCCAAATATTGACTGAATTCTCCGTAGAAAATATTAATTAGTAAATGCACATTACCAATTTTAACTTTCTAAAGATATGCATTTATTTTGCTGGAAAATAAAAGCATATAAAACTAAAAACCTTAATTAAAAGATTCTCAATTTATTTTGATCCGGGATTCTTTCCTTTATCTATTAAGGAATATCTTTGAACAATAAAAGATAACAGTTACTGTACTTATTCAAAGTATGTCGACATCTTTATATTTCCACATTAACCAAATATATTTTTCGGAATATTTAAGAACTCTAGGAAATCCGAAAAGTTAACTTTGGTTAAGTTTTTTGTGTGATAACCGAGTGCACCTCTTACTAGGATCGGTTCCCATATGTTGCATCTCTCACTAAGATCGGTTCCCATATATATGGTATCTAACTTTTATTTAGTGCACATGTTCATAGGATCAGTTCCTCCAATATCTAAAAATGTGTTGCACCTCTTACAAGGATCGATTTCCCTTTGATGATCGGTTGCACCTCTTCATAGGATCGGTTCCCCAATGTCTAGATTTTGTCATACCAATTACAAACAAATCGATCATACCATCTCAGGTGATTACTTAAGATCGGTTTCACTAATAAAAGTCATACCAATAACAAAAGTCAGGCCTTGTGAATATTTTTACCAAGAACATAAACAAGTCATAAGCGGTTATACTAATCACATATATTGGTAATTCAAATATTTGCAATGAATAAAAAATACCAATAAGCCTAGCGATTTCCCTTTCGATTCACAAACCAAGTTTATGAACTACTTCCTTTAAACGAATGTAAAATATTGTTTCCTAGGATGAAATATTCACCCTTACCAATACACATAATCACAATAGCATTCATACGATTATGTCGATGTCTTATATACGAAGTTCAAAAGATAAGCGTTATACTTCGTATTGTATTCCTTAATACTATGTCTAACTAGAGTATAATCATTCATGCTTCGCAGTTTTGTTTTCAATATGCACGACTTGAAAGATGCGTTATGGAATGAAACAGTTCAAGTCAAATATTACTAACCTCAAGAGGAAGGATGGTGTCGTCGTTGTAGCTCCTTGCTTCTTCACTTCTTCAAGTCTTCATGTAATACTTGTAATGTCACATATCCTAATACTTTCAAGCTAACCTATACGAAGTTGACTCTGGTACATAATCAAGCTACTCTTTAAATGAGTTTTGATTCACTAAAATATGACAACCAAACTTGACATACTGATCGGTGCCTAATTATGCATATTTTTAGGTCATTTTGTTGTCTTTTATTAAATCTCAAGTACTTTAAATTCTCATTTTATGCCTAATCCTGTATTTTATTGTTTTCAAGCTTAATTATTCAATACTAATTAATATTGTGTTTTCAGGTAGTAAATAAAGCTTGGATGCTTAGAAGAGGATAAAAAGAGCAGAGATAAGGTGGCCATAGACAACCAAAGGAACAAGAGGATCCTGATAAATTGGCATGAAGAAAGTAGGAAGAGTATCATGCAAGATCTGAACCAAATGGTGGGCTTGGAAGAAGAGTTATCGAAACACCCAAGGCCAAAGCCCACTTCCATCTGCAAACATCAAGCCTGATGCTCCTGCCTAACACCTAGCAACATTTCCACCCGATTCACCAAAGATCGGTGCAACTGCTCCACACCAAATCACCTCCCCCTATCTCTCCCAAAATATCTTCACGAACAGAAACCCAACTCCACTCTCATCTTCTCCTTCCTCACCTAATTCATCTACTCTACTGAGTACTCTCACACCAACCACTTCTATCTCCTTTTCCCTCAAACTGTCAAACCCATATTCTATCTCCATTTCCCCCAAATCAGATTTGATAAGATTTCATACATACCCTAGTTAACAGCAAGCTAAGAATAGGCAGGGTGGATTGAATCTGAGCACACAAGTAAAGAACAGTCTCAACTTATCGGTGCAGCACCCAATATGGAGTGAGGGGTGTATGAATTTCATGATGGAAAAGAAAAGTAAGTTGCAGCTTTGCTTGATTTTGTGGTTGATTATGGGGATTTGGATTTTAGGGAACTTTTATATAAATAGAGGATGGGAGTTCAATGAGAAGGCATGCCCGGATTATCCGGAGCACCAAGCAGTAATATAGATTAATTTTCAGTATTTCTTCACCATGTTTTAATATCATAACTAGGGTTGAGATAAAGCCCTTAATCTACAACTAGTTTGATTGATGTCATTTTTATTGTTCTTGTTGTGTTTATTTGATGTAGGAATGATTAGTTAGCTAGTTGATCAAATTAGCTTGTGATTGGTTGTACTGTAAGAAGACAACCAATACTAGAGGTGAATTAGTGATATTAGTTGATAGGACATCCACTTAAGAACTTCCTGGATTAAACGGCAGGCTTGAACCTTCACCGGTGTCCATTGTAAAGGGACAAGAACATAACTTGAAATTGAAATAGATTATCATAGATTAGGTGGTGGATTCAACTGCCCTAGTTCCCTTTTATTTGCACTTTTGTTTTCTAATTTGTGTTACATAAACTTATCTTTTTGACACAACAAACCCCCTTTTGTTACTTCTCGTTTGAATCAGTATAGAAAGACCTTAGAATCAACTCTACATCGGGATCGACCTGTATTTGCTCTGTCTACTATAGACGTTGTGAACATGCAGTTTAATATTGTAGGTTTCTAGTCCTACCACATACCAATGCTTGGTGGTTTCAATCGAGCTATGCTCTAACAGAATCTCACATGCCTCCCAACCATTTACATCAGGTTGAATAGATTTCTAAAGACCGTGAATCTCTTGTTATCATACTTCAGCATCTACTGGTACTTTAATATAAATGAACGAAGTTGAAAAGATCAAAATGAAAAAAAAATTCTGACTCATGTCACCTTTTGTAAATTTCTTTCCACAAAAGCTAAGGTGCTAATTTGTGACATATCTTTGTTGAAGTTATTGACTCTTTTATAATCTAACAATTGGAATCCATCCCACGAACATTCAAACTTCGGGAAAAAATATCATAAATGTTTCAAATAATTTCATTTAAAGCATCACATGTTATCTGAAAAGTTATATGTCGCCTTTAAAACATAGAAGCTATGCGTTCATTTTTAGATGATACATCGTCATAAGTAGAAGGTTTCATGATGAAAATATATTCATTATACACACAAATTAATTTCAGATCATAGACCCTTTAATGGTGCTCAAGTACTTCTGATTCCAAAAAGGCCAAACTCGAGTCCAGTTGGTCTAGTGAAAGTCCAATCATCTTTTTGGTCAAGGCGCGATCCATTGGGTTGACAAGGTCATGCTTAAAGAATTTAAGCACATATAATTCATTATATATGAAGTATTCAGGCCCATTGATAATAAACTTGAAAATATTAACATATGAGCCGAAAACATATTGTTAACCTTAAAATTGAAAATTTCATCATCCAATTGTAGTGATTAAAAAATAGTTGTGACCATATTCGATTATGATGAAAATTTCACAAACGATTCATCTAACTGTTTCTCCAAACATTATAAAATTTCAAGGTAATCCAACGGTTGGATAAAAAGATATTCGTGAAGCCGACTGTTTCAATTAGCGCTTTGTGGACACAACTGAAGATATCACGTACTTTGGAGTAATTCCATGGTTGGATCTTTATGACCATTTTACGGTATCTCAACAAGACAAATATGTAACACATATAGAAAACACAGCACAATCCAACGGTTGAAATTCTTAAATATTAGGTTTTACGACGTTGTTATAAACTAGAGTTTTTCTGAACGTAGACAGTTTCATTCAAATCAAGGTTTAGATATTGCATCATATTCCGATTGGATTTAAATTTTAAAAGAGAAATCAATACACAATTGGGTTAAACATAATAAAATTTCATGAAAATCTAACGGTGAAATGTCTATGTTTGATTATTATATATCCGTGGAACCCTAATATATACTATGAAAACAAAATTATTTTGTTAAAACAGATTACCTAGCAACGCATCCATAATATAAGCAAAATATGGTCAGAAATATGCTAATGTCTTCGATATGTACTTTTTTAACAATCTCAAACGAAGAAAAAAAAATCACCAGTTGGTAGAAATCGCGTTGATAACGTGTTGAAGGAGAAATATAGAGAAGAAAGATATCTTATTCGTTAAACACCAACATAGTATTACATAGGAATAAGCCTCTATTTATAGACTAGGGTGTTAACCCTGGTTACATAGAGATGGGTCGTACACATGAGCCACAACCACAAAAACAAATTATGAGTTTCTGTGATGACCTTGACTTGAGTTAAATAAAAAGTTACATACGTTTGTTGCTGATTTTTAAAGCATGGAGTAAGAATTAAACAACTCTTGGCCACTATCAGGATTTCTGGATTGTCTTGGCCACTATCTGCAAGATATTGTGTCTGTGTGCATATACCTCTGAACCTGTTTGTCATCACTATAAGGAGCATCTTTGACTTGATATTTTTTTCACCTGTTGCTATTGTTGGTTGTTATAACATGTTTAGTATGTCCCCTAGGCCATGATAGTAGTTCGAGACTGAACTGATTGCTTCACACTGTCTATTTGAAATATCGTTTCCAGTTGTTGACACACCTGTCCAAGTTGAGACAATGGGTGATGTTATGAATTGACCTCGTACTCTCCATGAGCAAATGCATCACACGAGAACAAGTCAGTTCTCATGTATTGTCTTTCCCCAGACTGATGGTCCATTTGAATTGGATGCAAGCATGATACAAATGCTTCCAATATTTCGAGGAGTTGAATCTGAAAACCCCTATCATCATGTAAGAGAGTTTGAAGAGATTTGTCGGGCTATGCAATTTGATTCTTTACCTGAAGACTCTCTAAAATTGCGTCTGTTTTTTATTTTCTTTAAAGGAAAGAGCTAAAAATTGGTTTTACAGTATGAGACCGCAATCGATCACCACTTGGGACCAACTGACAACAGAATTTTTCAAAAAGTTCTTTCCATATCATAGAACCATTATCATTCGTCTAAGTATAAATTGTTTTGTCTAGTTAGATGGAGAGACACTTTTTAATTATTTTGAACGGATCATTGATTTATTGTTCGAGTGTCCTCACCATGGCTTTGAGAAGTGGAGACTGGTTGCCATTCTTTATGAGGGACTAGACTTTAAGTCTCGAGCCATGGTTGAGTCTATGTGTAATGGTGAATTTATTGATAAAACTTTGGATGATGCATGGTCATTTTTAGCTGAGCTTGCAGAGAAAACCCATCAGTTGGGATCCATTTGAGAAACTAGGACAGTGTCACATGACAGGTGTAATCTCCATGAGTTAGAGTCTGATTTTGACTCTGATACAAACATGAAAAGCATGACTAGGACAATCGAAGATCTAGAAATTAGTACAAATGTAAATGCTTGTCCCTAACTCATGTACCAAAACTGAAATGCATGCTTGTACCTTGTGTGATATCTTAGGCCATCTTATCGAGAACTGCCCGGTTTTGCATGACTTTAGGCAATCTGGAACACATCATATTGATGCTTCCTATCAAATGCAAGAGAACCATCCCTACTCGCAGGCTTGCAATTCATCATGCAAAAATCCATGTTTCAATGATACTGATAATGAATTAAATTTTGAGAATTGTGTGTTTATTCTTACTCATGCAACTGATGTTGAATATGAACCTAATCTAGAGGTAATCGAGTCGGCTAGAGACACTATAATTTTGAACAGGGAAGTGCATCTTTGTTACGATGATGATGATAATAATGATTTAATGTTAGAAGAACATGTTTACTCTGAAAATGTTCTTATGGAATCCTCGGCTTCTGAGACATTAGATTCTGTTACTGCTTCTTCTGATTATGTTATTCGTAACATTGAATTTTTGGGTGATGTGGCTACGGATTTGGAGCATGTGCAGTTATTCTGTGAAGTAGAGCATGACATACAACTCGTGTCTGAACTAGGGAAGGTTGAATTTTCTGTTGACATCAATGATTCTATGCATGAAAACAGTTTTGATATGTCTAATTCCCTTCCTAGGTTACAACATGATGTTTCTTCTGGTTTTCTTATGCATGGGACTGAAATTTTTTATGATGATGATTCTGAGTTGGAACTTGCTAATTTGTTCAATGACTGTGAGCATGATACTGCAATTCTTGTTTCTGACTTAGGGAGAGTGTGTAACGATATTAATGGTCAAATGCATGAAAGCAAATTGGATGTATGTAGAACCCTGTCCATGTCACAAGTTGATGGACTTACATCCAACCTATATTGTGATCGTAAAAAGATTGTATAATCAACTTTTCTGAGAGTTCCCAATCTAGGATTGGAACTGTGTGCTTCTCAAGTCCTTCTAGACCATTTTGCATCTAAATATAATACCCTTGAGGAACCACAGTTGGAAGGTGTATCTCTGCCCGTCCCTAACAAAGTCCACTTTGAATTAGATCTTGTGCAAGATTTTGTGCTCAAAAACTCTTCTGTTGAAAAAAAACTGGTTTTGGGATAACTCGTCTAGATCTGTAGTCGTACTAGAACTTTCATGTTACATATGTGTAAGACTGTTGATGTTTTTGCATGTGATTATCTGGGTTGATCCTCAACTCTTTAGGTTGTATATATATGGTGAATCATCTTTGTATATTCCAGTAAATAGTATTTTAATCTTTCTATTTTGAATCAGTTTCAGTTTTCTTGTTTTGTATATATTGTGTTAATCCAATATCAGCTGGTTTATGTTGGATTCTAGCCATGAATAATGGGGTTCAGTTCTTTCTTTCGTCGATATCTGGTAATCTCTTTCCTTTATCTACTTAGCATGGTCATTATGGTATGTTGTTATAATTCTGATCATCTTTAGAAACATTGAGGACAATGTTTAGTTTAGGTTTGGGGGGTGAGGAATAAATACCTTGACTGTCATTGTGCCTATCATTGAAACTGAACTCTGCCATGTTAAAAAAAATAAAAAATGTTGAGCTCATCTACCTTGATTTGTAGTATTCTGCACGTAAAATGATTTTAGGATTCTTAATGTAGATGATGAGGCGCCACTTGATTCTAGCACAATTCACGTGTGATAAGAAACTTGCACATGCACGATCTACCATTTTCATCGGTTTAGTAGATTGCCAATCACTTTAGAATAGTGAATAATACTTGACTAGCTTGTTCTTTGGTTGGATGGGATAGAAGTTGGAGGATACATTAAGAAAATCAACCATTGAATTTGACCGGGTACATCGAAAAGGGCTACCTCTTGCTAAGTGTCATGTAATTTTTTTTTTGTTCACAAGTCAGCAGTGTTATCTTATTATTGTATTGTTCTTGATCTCTTGAAGTATTTCATTAGTAAAAAAAAGAAGAAAAAACAAAATTCAGAAAAAGGAAAAAGAAGAAAAAAAAATCAAAAATTCAAAAAAAAAGAATATCAAAAAAATAGATGGACATTTTGTTATATTTCAAATGTTATAGTCAATGTTTTCTCTTGCCTCAAAAATAAGAGAGTAGTCGATGTAAATAAGAGTCATGTTTTGTTATATGTTGTAAATAGTCTTGTAATAAGCAAGAGAGGGAGCATGCCATCGATGTACAACACGGATAAACTGAAATATCACCAACTCTTAGGTGAATATTCACAATTCTCGTAAAGCCGGACAACTAGCTTGGCTTTGAATTTGGTTCTTAGCTAAAAGTTATCTCTTGGTAATTGGCAGTCATAACTCCAGATCATTGTCTATACATGTGTAGATACACTTTACACTCTTTATCACATGTCCATAGTTGTTCCAGTGCTAGAATTGTGCCTTTGAAAGCTAGATTGACAAATCCATTTTTCTATGAGATTAAACTGATTTGTAGGTGTTACACTTCATAGAAGATGAGATTATCTCATTTGACCTAGAACTTTGTGGGTATGTTCTAAGCAAGCCCTCACGAGACTTCAACTCGTCCACTAGGGACACTTAGTGGTTTAAAAGGATTATTGCATTCGCTAAATGCAATCGAGAAACCAGCGACCGTGGTATAGGTAGGATTTTCTTATCTTTTGTTTCACTCGAGGACGAGAAAAATTCAGGTTTGGGGGTGTGATCAGTGCCTAATTATGCATATTTTTAGGTCATTTTGTTGTATTTTATCATATCTCAAGTACTTTAAATTCTCATTTTATGCCTAATCCTGTATTTTATTGTTTTCAAGCTTAATTATTCAATACTAATTAATATTGTGTTTTTAGGTAGTAAATAAAGCTTGGATGCTTAGAAGAGGAGATAAATAGCAGATATAAGATGGCCAGAGATAACCAAAGGAACAAGAGGATCCTGATAAATTGGCATGAAGAATGTAGGAAGAGTATCATGCAAAAGCTGAACCAAATGGTGGGATTGGAAGAAGAGTTATCGAAAGACCCAAGGCCAAAGCCTACTTCCATTTGCAAACATCAAGCCTGATGCTCCTTCCTAACACCCAGCAACATTTCCACCTGATTCACCAGTGATTGGTGCAACTGCTCCACACCAAATCACCTCCCCCTTTCTCTCCCAAAATATCTTCACGAACAGAAACCCAACTCCACTCTCATCTTCTCCTTCCTCACCTAATTCATCTACTCTACTGAGTACTCTCACACCAACCACTTCTATCTTCTTTTCACTCAAACTGTCAAACCCATATTCTATCGCCATTTCCTCCAAATCAGATTTTATAAGATTTCAGACATAACCCTCGTTAACAACAAGCTAAGAATAGGCAGGGTGGATTGAATCTGAGCAAAAAAGTAAAGAACGGTCTCAACTTATCGGTGCAGCACGCAATATGGAGTGATGGGTGTCTGAATTTCATGACGGAAAAGAAAAGTAAGTTGCAGCTTTGCTTGATTTTGTGGTTGATTATGGGGATTTGGATTTTAGGGAACTTTTGTATAAATAGAGGATGGGAGTTCAATGAGAAGGCATGCCCGGATTAGCCGGAGCACCAAGCAGTAATATAGATTAATTTTCAGTATTTCTTCACCATGTTTTAATTTCATAACTAGGGTTGAGATAAATCCCATAATCTACTTCTAATATGATTGGTTTCATTGTTATTGTTCTTGTTGTGTTTATTTGATGTAGGAAGGATTAGTTAGCTAGTTGATCAAATTAGCCTATGATGGGTTGTACTGTAAGAATACAGCCAATACTAGGGGTGAATTAGTGATATTAGTTTATAGGCCATCCACTTAAGAACTCCCTGGATTAAACGGCAGGCTTGAACCTTCACCGGTGTCCATTGTAAAAGGACAAGAACATAATTTGAAAATGAAATAGATTAGCATAGATTAGGTGGTGGATTTAACTACCCTAGTTCCCTTTTATTTGCATTTTTGTTTTCTAATTTGTGTTACATAAACTTATCTTGTCGACACAACAAACCCCCTTTTGTTACTTCTCGTTTGAATCAGTATAGAAAGACCTTAGAATCAACTATACATCGGGATCGACCTGTATTTGCTCTGTCTACTATAGACGTTGTGCACTTGCAGTTTAATATTGTAGGTTTCTAGTCCTACCACATACCAATGCTTGGTGGGTTCAATCGAGCTATGCTCTAACAGAATCTCACATGCCTCCCAACCATTTGCATCAGGTTGAATAGATTTTTAAAGACCGTGAATCTCTTGTTATCATACTTCAGCATATACTGGTACTTTAATATAAGTGAATGAAGTTGAAAAGATTTTTCTGACTCATGTCACCTTTTGTAAATTTCTTTCCACAAAAGCTAAGGTGCTAATTTGTGACATATCTTTGTTGTAGTTATTGACTCTTTTATAATATAACAATTGGAATCCATCCCACCGAACATTCAAACTTGGGGAAAAATATCATGAATGTTTCAGATAATTTCATTTAGAGCATTACATGTTATCTGAAAAGTTAATATGTCGCCTTAAAAACGTATAAGCTATGCGTTCATTTTTGGACGACACATCGTCATAAGTAGAAGGTTTCATGATGAAAATATGTTCATTATACACACAAATTAATGTCACATCATAGACCCTTTAATGGTGCTCAAGTACTTCTGAGTCCAAAAAGGCCAAACTCGAGCCGAGTTGGTCTAGTGAAAGTCTAATCATCTTTTTGGTCAATGCCCGATCCATTGGGTTGACAAGGTGATGGTTAAAGAATATAGGCACATATAATTCATTTTATACGAAGTATTCAGGCCCATTGATAATAAACTTGAAAATATTAACATATGAGCCGAAAACATATTGTTAACCTTAAAATTGGAAATTTCGTCATCCAATTGTAGTGATTAAAAATTAGTTGTGACCATATTCGATTATGATGCAAATTTCACAAAAGATTCATCTAACTGTTTCTCCAAACATTATAAAATTTCAAGATAATCCAACGGTTGGATAAAAAGATATTCGTGAAGCCGACTGTTTCAATTAGCGCTTTGTGGACACAACTGAAGATATCACGCGCTTTGGAGTACTTCCCATGGTTGGATCTTTATGAACATTATACGGTACCTCAACAAGACAAATATGTAACACGTATAAAAAAACACAGCACAATCCAACGGTTGAAATTCTTAAATATTAGGTTTTACGACGTTGTTATAAACTAGAGTTTTTCTGAACGTAGACAGTTTCATTCAAATCAAGGTTTGGAGATTGCATCATATTCCGATTGGATTTAAACTTTAAAAGAGAAATCAATACTTAATTGGGTCATACATAATAAAATTTCATGAAAATCTAACGGTGAAATGTCTATGTTTGATTATTATATATCCATGGAACCCTAATATATACTATGAAAACTAAATTATTTTGTTAAAGGAGATTACCTAGCAACACATCCATAATATAAGCAAAATATGGTCAGAACCATGCTAATGTCTTCAATATGTACTTCTTTAACAATCTCAAACGAAAAGAAAAAATCACCAGTTGGTATAATCGCGCTGATAACGTGTTGAAGGAGAAATACAGAGAAGAAATATATCTTATTCATTAAATACCAACATAGTATTACATAGGAATAACTCTCTATTTATAGACTAGGGTGTTAACCCTGGTTACATAGAGATGGGTCATACACATGAGCCACAGGCATAACAACAAATTATGAGTTTCTGTGATAACCTTGACTTGAGTTAAATAAAAAGTTACATACATTTGTTGCTGATTTTTAAAGCATGGACTAGGAATTAAACAACGCTTGGCCACTATCAGGATTTCTGGATAGTCTTGGCCACCATCAGCAACCATTATGGGACTTGGTTATGGTTAGTCGGAACGAAGGTTATCAAAAAATTATTTAGTCGGACACTTAATTTCTGCTCGCTAATACTTTGTTACGAATGTTACACATATGTAGAAATTTCTAGCCAAGCCTTGGCTATCTACGACATTTGAGATTTGAGCACCATAGTTATTGCTTTGCTTTACATTGTAGAAAATCCTGCCCAATATAATAAATCAGAAATGGTAAGATTGAAATGGATTTTTGTCATCTAATCATGAACCAAATTGATCATTTTCTCTCTTTTCTTTAATAGCATAGGCGGATTTTTTGCATTATTGTTAAAATTGTTTGCAAAGCTGATATATTTTTGTTCGTAAATTTTTTTTTACAGTGCAACGACTTTAAATATTTATTTCTTATAGTTTGTGAATACGTTCTATGTAGTTATACGACATATTTAAAATAAGAAAAAAAAATAATGAACTTTTATAATATATGAGTAAAAAATGGAAAAACGATATACCACGTGGAAAAAATAAAAAAATTATACTTCTTATGGAGATAATATAAGGATACAGAATGGCGCCAAAAAGTTATTTGGTTGGATACTTAGTTTCTGCATGCCAAGGTTGTGTTATCATGATATACATATTCTACCACATGGTAAAAAATTTGAGCACCGTAGCCGTTGCTCTTCTTTATATTGTAGCAACCACATGGCTTTCTCTTATAAAAAATAAAATTAAAGTTGATTCTTCATTCTGATCATGAAGTAGGATGAATCGTTTTCTGAGCGTATGCGGAATTTTGTTTCAAGGCTGATATCTTTGCTCTTAAATTTTGCTTTTTATAGCACGATGAATTTTGGTATTAATTTCTTAAAGATAATTTTTATTTGCTAATACTATCAATACCATTTTGCAACCTAATTACATTTTTTACTATTTGACCAAACATTTTTTATTTATTAAATATTTAAGAAAAATAATAATAAATATTTTAAATTAAAGTCTAAAAGGCGATTTAAAATGAGAAAAAAATAACAAATTATGATAGATTTTAATCAGAAAAAAACACACAATATTTTCAACAGATTTGGTAGGTATAACATAAATACTAATGGTAATATTATATTGTCAACGGATTAACTAAACAGTTATACCGAGGAATCAACCAATACCGTTGTGCAGTCTTAATCTGTTATGCAACCGATATAAAAAGACTGTTAGATAAAGGGAAGCATCAAAACCATTATGAAGTCATTGTTCTAATACCTTTATGCAACATCAGTAGACTGACTCGTCATACATATCAAGACATCAACAAAACTACTACACGACCCGTAAATCATATTTGATTTTTTACGAGTAATTGTTACACAAGGAGGAAAAACTGATATGTTTGAGTAAAGAAATCAACGATAGTATTGTACATAAAAAATACAGGATAAACGAAAAATTATTACAAATATCATAACTTGTTAGTATTTTTTTATATTTGTCATTTTGGAAATAAAAAATTACTCCCTCTATTTCATGATTTCCGTCTTCTATACTGTTTTCATTTATATCAAAGTATTGTCATACTTCTGTCGTATTTTCTCTATAAACTCTTAAATAGACCCTTAATATACTTCAATTATAAATTTATTTTCAATGTGACCCATTTTAAATCATAAAGACTATCCGCTTAAATAGGAAACATATATGATTGATGTATTTGTTGTTTTTTATCTTCATTCCTTTTAAAATTTCATTTAGTTTTGGCTGCAAATAATAAATTCCTTAATTATAAAAATAATTATAAAGTTTCTCCATAAATATAATTATTTCATATAGTATGAAAATCTCAAGTTTCCAAATTTTAGAGTATCTTTTATTCTTTCATTTTCATTTCCTATTTAAATGGAGTTAGGCATTTTAGGTAATTGTTAGTACATAACTTCTTTACAAAAATAAAATTGGTAGCTAATTAAGGATTGTTTGGAAAATTTCATAGTCTCCTTCAAATCTTGACTTTGTCAAAGCGGACTAAAATTATGAAACATAAAGAGTAATTTCTTTTCTCTTAGGTTGTGTTTGATAAGAGATAATTCCATGGAATTATCCATCTTTCATGGAAATAATGCTTTTTCCGTAGTTTGATTACAAATTTATTTTCAAGAGATTATGGGTCCATTTATCAAAAATCATGGTCTAAAAGTATATTTTTAACTTAAATTCATGGAATTCCAAGGAAAAATTTTCCTTACCGCCTCCAGGATACTGAAACCACGGAACAAACTTCCATGCGATTATTTCCTTTTTCTGTTATCAAACACAACCTTAATTGTTTTGAAAATAGTTGAATACACAAGTGACTTATGCTAGGTCATGCAACTGAAACTGAAACATGCTTGCTTCTCGGCGATATCAAACTGTAAGATACTTTTGTTTAAAAATGACTATTATTAGGTACAACACATTTCAGTTATTATAGCACACTGAACTTACTATATTGATACTTTGTGACCATCAACTAATGTCTTATTTCCATTGGAGGGGTCGGGTCTTCTCTAATATAACAGGGATGTCATTCCTCTAACCAATAACTACTAATAACTAGTTTACGTCATATATATATATAGTGTATGCTTCATTATAAATCACTTGACTATAAATAAAATTTCTTCTATAGAATCAACTCCACGAGTGATTCAAAAAATCTTATTTAATTGAATACCAAATGAAATAACCAAAATAATAAGTTATTTGATGATTTTTTCCACTCATAACGTGGCTCTAAGAAAGAAACTAGTACCCAACATAATTTGCTTATCCTACTGGGTAAATATGTGAAGGTAGCCTTGGCTTGGCATGAGTAAATAAAGTCTTAGACAAATATAGATCATTAGACGATTCAGAGAGATCTATTTTTGATATGCCTGGAGGAGCACTCCAGTCGAAACATTGAATAAGTCTAGCTAATAACATGATAGTAATTGCGGTCCCAAGTTGAGCTCCAACACATCCTCGTCGTCCAGTAGTAAATGATATGAATCGAAGTTCCTGCTCAGTGAGATCCACATGATTTATTCCACCATCCTTTGATATTAAATGACGTTCTGGGTAGAACTTCAGTGGTTCATTCCAAATTCTATGGTTCCGGCCTAATCCTGTTCGACTTAATAATACATGACTTCCTTTCAGAATAAAATATCCTGATACTACGGTATCTGATTTTGATACATGCGGAACGTTAAAGGGAGCTATCGGATGGAGTCTAAGTGCTTCCCTAGCACAAGCTTTTACATAATTGAGTTTCGGAATATCAGATTCTTGTACCCAACGGTTTTTACCGACTACCATATCGATTTCTTGTGCAGCTTTTTTGAGGATATCCTGTTGATTTATCATCTCCGCCATGGCCCACTCTACTGCATTGGCTGGATTATCCACCGTAGCAAGTACTACTTCCTGTCATGGCATAGTTGGGCATGGGGTCAGAGCCACACATATAACATATCACGGTAGAAAAATAATTAACTATGTCACACTCGTATCATTATTACGAGAAATGAAATGAATTTATGCATAGATAACTTCCACTGCTTGAGCTTTGATCTCTTCAGTTGATAATAATTGATTCCCATGTTCGTCCTTAAGCGATATAAGAACATCTAGCAAATCCTCAGGCAGTTTATTCTCCATCGCTCCATTGCTCCATTGTTGAATCCGTTCTTCAATAATTGGATCGTGATACTTATTCACAACCCCCATTGATTTCTTGACAATCTTTTCATGACCATCTAAATCTAACCATCTCAAGTAAGGCAAATAATCTTGTATACCAAATGAATAAATATAATATAGGACTATAAAAGCTGAATTAACATGTTCAATCTCTTCAATACAGGGTCCTCCGTCTTTTCTACCTTTTCCGAAATACCTTTTGTTGAAAATCATTTTTCTTATTACATTCCCACTGAATTTCCTGGTTAATAATCTTAAATTAAACACTTGACCTCCATTCAATGAGTTTTTGTTGCACTTATTGTGTAAATAGAACACAAGGTTGTCGGCTTCCTCTCTTTTGGAGAAGCCATTTCAATCTCACATGATTGACCATTTCAGAAGTCACAACTCTTATCATTTTCTTCCATTGTTCCCCCCATAGTGTAACAACAGCAGTTAAGAAACCATGACTAGAATACTCAGTAGCCATCGTTATAGGCCTTGATGCAAAAACCGCATCTTGTTTTTTCAAGAATTCTCGAGCAATTTCTGGAGAAGCCACTGGAATTACATGAACATGCCCAAGACGAATACATGCAATTTCAGTATTCATTTCATTCATTAAACCTAATATCCATTTAAACCTTGGTTTATTTCTAACTAAATCTGGTATGCTATCCAATATTGGCCATGGTGATGGCCCTAGAGGTAATGGAAATGATGTTGATAAAGATGGTTGTTTCCCAAGAAAATTTACCCAAAACTTAACGAGAAGAGGTAAAACTATTGACGCAAGAATAGGTAAAAAATATAGGGTATTTAGATCAACTATTGTGAGGTTGGTTGTAGAATACATCCAAAGGGTGGTATTAGATAAGTTTAGGGAAGAAGCGTTGTTGGCCATGGATGCTTAAGTTTTTCCGGGGGAAATGATATTTTTAATGAAAAAGAGTAGGATCATAACTAGAAACATTGTATATGTAAATATACTTGTTACTAGTAACGTTTAATGCTATCTATGTCTAAGATTTGATTTTAAATGTATGTGATTCTCTTAGTTTTCATTCCTAGTATATATATATATATAATACTACTTAATTTCCAAATTAGTGATGAGATGGTAACTAATAAAATTTAATAGTTGTGTTCTTAATTTGTATAGATCATATATTATCGATAATTACTAAGTACATTCAGAATCCAATTAATACATGCAAGTTATGGATTTGACTAGTAGTACTACTGGATAGGATTCCTAAATTTGAACTTTCCAATGTTAACTACTTTGATTAATTAGCTTTCGTCAATTAAGAACCTCGGGATACACTCATTATTTTTTTTTTTATTTTCTTCATATAATCTCAATAAAATTAAACTTTTCAAAATTAAATGGATTTTACGGGGATTTCTTGAATTGAACTTTATTTCAAGCATCCATGACAATGTTCTTGAATTTGAGTTTAATACTTAAAGTTTCACGTTGACTTCGGTGAGACCCACTCAATAATGGTTTCATTTTATTTATTTTTATAAATTTCGTTATTTAATACTTCCTTTTTAACTCTCATGGAATCACCAACTACACTGACCCGATTGGTCAAATATTGATTTTTCCATCATTTTCTTCTTCTATTTCTTCCGGTGGTGGTTTTTGAAGATGATAAGGAGCTTTTAGGTTCAAATATCACTCGACTCAGACTCAGTATCAAGAAGATTAAGAAGTTTATATTGTGCGAGAGCCTTGATAATACCAAACTTATGAACAATGCTCTCCTTATTAAGTGGCTACGAAGATTTTCCAAAGAGCCTAAATATTTGTTGAGGTCTAATATGCTACTGATGCAAAGAATTATTTCTATAAGTCTCCTAAGGGGTCTTATGGTACATCCATATGGGTATGAGTTATGAACAAAAACCAAAAAGATGTCTTCAAACATCGGCTTTAAAGTGAATAATGAGGTACTTAAGGAAAGTTTTAGAAGATCCTTTGGCTTTTTGATGAGCCTCTGTACTTGAAATTCATGCAAACCGAGATCCAAAAACAAAACATATTTCGAGGTTAGATGGCTGGATTGACATCGCTATATCGGGAAAAATTATAGTCAATATATGTATCAAAATAAAAAATGATTATAAGTATCAACATAAGGTAATACATGGGTCTCTTATTATATAAAAAGATTAATATATAACCTTTTAAATTTTATGTTGATGTGTAAGTAAGGCCCTTACTAATGCCAAGATAACCAAGGCCTAAAATAAAAAAATAATTAATTTTGTGAGCGAAGGAAAAATCTCTATACAATAGAAAACCGAATGAAATAACCACAAGAGTACGTTATTTAAAGAAGAAAAATTCCACTTATAATGTTAGAGCATTGCTCGGTCGAACTCGCAAGTGTTGCTATCTCAAGCTTGTTTGTCAAGTTTAGTTGCCAAAACTATAATTCTTGATTTCTAGTCTACTTATAGCTAAGTCTCAGATTAGGATAGTAAGTATAGTTGAGCTTTAGACTCCACGGCGTTCATCGAATGAAGACGAAGAACTACTCAATGGAACTTGTGGAACTCATCAACAAAAGGTATATGTGGTGACTTGAACTTATCTATCACTCTAAAGTCTATCTACTCTATCTCCTATTTGAGACAAAAGTCGTATTGCTATATAGACTTCAATTATACACATTTGCTATTTCGAGCCGAGTTTATCTCGATTATCTATTTCTCGAAATATGTGTTGGTAAGCTTTCGTTTTAGCCAAGTTCATCTCGTGACGAAAGTCATAATGATTATTTGAATAACTTGAAAATCGCTTTGATGCTAATAGTTTGTGGATAACAACTATTTTTACATCCTCTAATAAAGTTTCAATGATTGAAATGAGAGTTTAGAAAAAGTAACCAAGTTTGGATATAAACATAGTGTGTTTCTCACATTTGTGTAAAAGCCAAAAACCGGGAACCTAAAGTATGCGTACCCGTACGCATACTGGCGGAAGTTTCACGTCCGTGAATTTCTGCTGGAGTTTGAAAGTAAAATACAAACTCAATCCGGTTACTTAAGTATGCGTACCCGTTTGCATACTTAAGCAGGTTACTTTCTAAAATCGGGTTGTTCATGAACTAAAACATTTATATAATAAGTAATCCAATCTTTGCAAACCGTGGTATAATGTTCATGAATTAATTCGAGTGAATCAAAATCAATTTTGCTTTGATTGTGTCTTGTATACTTCTATGATATCTAAGCAATTGAACAACTCTCTAACTAGTCTCATTTGAATAATTTGAACTAGTTATGGTGAACATGAATAAGGTTGATATGAAAGTGCTCATATGGCTAACCATTGGTTAACAATTGTTGAACCGAATAAGTGTACATGTTTAGGTATGGTTATTCAAACCTAAATGAAGGTACATTTCATTTGTGTATAACAAGATAAGTTCGATCTAACGTTTGAAAGATATTAGCTTGAATCTAATCACGTTTTCATCCAACGGTGAATATTAAATGCTTTGTTACCAAGGTAACTTAGATTGCAAACTCTAATTTAAAATCTATATAAAGGAGAACTCTAGTAACTGGGAAACCTAATCCCCACACCTCATGTGTGATACTAGTTGTATAAGCTAGAGTGGTTCTCCTTTAACCTTAGGTTTTTCATGGAACCTTGTAGGTTAACGACTTGAAGACTTCATTGGGATTGTGAAGCCAGACCTAACTATTTTCTCTGTAGTTGCGTGATCTGATCTTACTTTTTTCTATCGTGATTGAGTACAATCGTAAGATTGGATTAAGATTTATATATCTGATAGGCAAAATAGAAAAGTAGTCACAAACATCTTCGTCTCATCGTTTGTGATTCCACAATATCTTGTTTCATTAATCGATTAAGATTATTATGAGGTGATTGATAATACTAGGATGTTCTTCGGGAATATAATTCCGGGTTATCAATTGGTTCTTGTTCACCTTGTTTATCAAAAGACGTAACAAAAACTCGTAGGTATATCTGTGGGAGACAAATTTATCTATTCAATAGACTTTTCTGTGTGATAAGATTTGTTTATCAAGTCTTCGACTTTAGGTCGAAGCAACTCTTAGTTGTGGGTGAGATCATCTAAGGGAATCAAGTGTGTAGTATCCTTCTGGGATCAGAGACATAAAGAACACAACTGTACCTTGATCAGTGTGAGATTGATTAGGGCTCAACTATATTCCAGACCGAGGTTAGCTTTCTAGTAGGCTAGTGTCTATAGCGGCTTAATACAGTGTGGTGTTCAAATCTGGACTAGGTCGCGGGGGTTTTTCTGCATTTGTGGTTTCCTCGTTAACAAAACTTCTGATGTCTGTGTTATTTCTTTTCCGCATTATATTTTGTTATATAATTGAAATATCACAGGTTTTGCGTTGAATCGACCAATTGGTAAATCCAACCTTTGGTTGTTGATTGAAATTGATTGATCCTTGAACATTAGTCTTTGGTACCTTTCAAGTTATTTCTCTTATATTCAATCAGGCTCGCATATTCTAATTTGTTTGATTGCGGATTGAATTGAGAAATTGAGATATAACTCTTTGATATACTTTTCTTAAGATTGAGTCTAACTTCCTAGTTATCATTCTCTTGAAAGTATATTGAAGTTATTCCATACAGATTGCTAAGAGAATTATTGGGTGAGTTTGTTAGAACCCCGCTTTTTCAATTGGTATCAGAGCAGGCAAACACGTTTAAGACCTCATAAGTCTGTTTTTTTAGCGACCTGACTCTATGGAAACAAGTGATATCTCAATAAATGTACCACAAGTCTTCGATGGCTCGAATTACTTATGGTGGAAAATTGTGATGCGTGCCTTTCTTCAAGCGCGTGATTTTCAATCATGGGTTTACGTTTTTAATGGCTATAATCCTCTGGTTGTTAGAATAGGCATTGTAACTGTTCCAAAGGATATTGGTGATTATGCTGCTGTCGAGATTCTTGCTACGAAGAAAAATTATGACGGATTGAATGCAATCATCCATGCCATTACCCCAGATATTCAACACCATGTGACTACGTGCACTCGGTCTAAAGATGTTTGGGATATCTTAGAAACCGTATTTGAAGGGATAACCTGTGAAAAGGAAGCTAGGCTTCAAAACCTAAATTCTGATTGGGAAAACCTTCTCATGGCAGATGAAGATTCATCTGATGAGTTTAATCACAAAGTGTCTGAAATTTTTAATGCATCTTTTGCATTGGGTAAGACTATTCCTGAAAAGGACATTGTGATGAAGATTCTCAGATCTCTGCCATCTAGATACGATTCTAAGAAACACGCAATCGTTGAAGTAAATAACCTTAATGTGCTTTCCAGAAATACTCTGATTGGAAAGTTAAAAATACTTGATCTTGATCAGAACACAGTCAGAACATCTGCATTCAATGTTGTGACCAACGCAAGTGAATCTTCTAACTTGTCTTGGGCTGATGAATATTGTTCCAATCATGTTGATTTTGATAAATCACTGATAACATAAAAGATCAAAGATTTTGTAAAAAGAAGCAAAAGATGTGATAAACGTCTCTCTCCAGTTAATGCTTCAGATGATTCAATACAAGAAAAATCTTCCCTAGTTGTCAACATCTTGGATGCTTCTGATGGGTGCAATGAACTTTCAGCTCTTGCAGCAGAAACCTCCACCTACTCAATTTATGATTCAGAACTTGAGTCTGACACAGAGATTTTTGAATTCTTTAAAAAAAGTAGAGAATTTCACCAAGAAAATCTTCAACTAAAGGCTTCATTGAAGAAACTTGAATCATCGCTCCAGGTGAAAAATATCGAGATAGATTTTCTAAGTGATGAATTCACCAGAACCATGTCTCTAAAAGAAAAAGAGATCAATACTCTTAAGGATGACCTGCAGAGGTTATCTGGAAGTTCTGACAAAATCTCAGCAATGTTATTCGGTCAGAAGTCCTTTGGGAACACAAATGGTTTAGGGTTTAAAAGAAAAACTGTAAGCACAAACAACTCTTTTGTTCCAACTGATTTTGGAACCATGAATGTTGAATGTTGTGATAAACATGAGGCAATTCAACAGAACAAAAAATCTTTATTGATTTGTTCATTTTGTGGAAATGCAAATCATGTTCAAAGCACGTGTTGGAGATTCAAAAGGAACAACAAAAGAATTTCCAAACTTCAAAAGAACATGCAAAGGATGAATCTGGCCTTGGATAATCAACAAGGTTTTCCTGAAAAATCCAGTAGTACCAGATTCATACGAGGTAAGAAAACTGTTGTGGTAAAATATGTGGGCATTCGTCTCACTCCCTCACTGTATAATACCAGTGATGTACGCATCCTCATCTTTAACTTGAGAAAACGAGGTTTTCATCAAGGTTACTCAAGTCTTATAAATTTCCTATTTTTGTTAAGAAAATATTCTCCTGATATTTTAGATAATGGATAATAAACCATGAAAGACTTGTTCAAAGTCCTTCTAGGGTTTGGGTGTCCATAAGTATATTTATAATCATTTGTAATCAAAGTGTCCTTCACTCCTCTTCTATTTGAAAGATACAGTTTCATGGCTCCTGTAACTAGAGTGTCACAAAAAGGGATGCAGTCGAAGCAGTTAATGTGTATCTGTGTGAAGGAATCACTTTCTCAGTGAAGAAGAAAGAGAGATCTATAAATGATGGAGAAGATTCTTCCTCTAACTGCCTCCTGTCGGTATGTCATTTTGATAATAACTTTAGAGGTATGGTGAAAGATTTCATCAACAAAAGAAATGATTTAAAATCTCAAATTGTTTCTTCTTTGGAAAAGATAAATTCAATATGAACAAATGTTGTCTCTAACAAAGAACACCTTGCGTGAGCTAAAAAGAGAACTTAGTGAGTTGACTGATATTTCTAAAGATTTATAGGAATTGAACGATCTCATAATCGATGGGTTTTTCAATAATGAGAAGGAATTCCCAGTAGATGTTCTGAGAAAGCTCTATAATGTCTAGAAAACTTCTTATGAGAATCTATTCTTATGTTTTAAGAAGGATAACTAGGGATTGGAATAGCAATTATTGTGAATACACATAGCTATGTACAACGATTTTCATCTTGCAATGTTTTTAGATTTATTTATTTAAATTCTAAAGTTTATTTGGAAGATGATTTTGCAGTATTAATCTTTATGGTTTCATATATTGCAACTTGTTATGGGATATGTGTGTTTGTGTCCGTGAACTATGATTGTCCCACACGTGTTCAAAAGTTAAATCTATCATATGTCGGTATGAAAGTATTGATAAAAGATAGAAAGAACTTTTGACAAACAAAAGTTAAGCCTATTATGTCATTATGATGGAAGATAGGATGAACTTTTGTTTACAAAGATTAAGTCTATTATATGTCATTGTGCAAATAGTGATGAAAAATAGAATGAATCTTTGTTTATTCCGCAGTATTGATCTTCCCTGATCCATATCTTTATGTAAATATTGTGCGGCTCTGCAAGTTCTCTTATGTGAGCATTTCCGATTAAATTAATCATGGGTTCTCTTGTGGTTAATTTAATTGAGATTTTTTGATACAAATTCATGTTTCATGTGATTTGTTAATGTCCAAAGAAATCCTTCTTTTCTTGTGAAAGTAAGGTCGCTCTTGTTGTTCTTTCGGGAATGACATTTTATGGGGGACAGTTCTTAATTGAACTTGTGCTTAATTGCCAAATCTTTGTGGAGAGTGCGGCTGTGGAATATTATATGGGTTATCTTGTATCTTTATAAACTCCTTGATGAATGCATTTAGTTTCGGCTATATGATTGCATCTAAAAAAATTGATATGTGATTTTATTTTGGTTATGAAGTATCTCTATGGAAATTTCATTAGGATCCCACTAATTTCCGTACCTTTGCCAATTTTATTGACAAAAAGGGGGAGAATTAATGTGTAGTTCACACTACAAATACATATGGTTTTCGGATCATTATGTAAGGGGGAGTGGTTTTAATGTGATATGAAATATCGACTAAGGGGGAGTGGTTTTAATGTGATATGAAGTATCGACTAAGGGGGAGCGATACATATCACCATAGTATTGTTGTCGAAGTTGTGATACAATTGAACTTTGATGTTGTGTAATAATACTATAACACTGTATAACAATGATCGAGATCTATTGTTTTCTCATTGTTATAGCTACGGATATTCAACAACGATGATGCTGAGTTAAGCACATTTAGAATCATTTGAGTAGTTGGAAGTGACGAAGATTTCGAGTAATGTTGAAGAACCAAGGAGATCAAGCATTTCGATGAGAAGCTACAAAATTTATTTATTTTGTATTCCATATGTATTTATAGTTTTGTCATTAAAATTTACAAAGGGGGATATTTTTAGAGCATTGCTCGGTTGAACTCACAAGCGTTGTTATCTCAAGCTTGTTTGTCAATGTTAGTGATAAAAACTATATGTCTTGATTTCTAGTCTATTATAGCTAAGTCTCATACTAGGATAGAAAGTGTAGTTGAGCTCAAGAACTCCATGGCGATCATCATACAAGACGAAGAACTAATCAAGGAACTGGTGGAACTTCATCGACTAAAAGGTATGTAGAGACTTGAACTTATCTATCACTCAAAAGTCTATCTACTCTATCTCCTATTTGAGACAAAAATCGTATTTTTCTATATAGACTTCAATTATTGATCGCAGTCGTATGCGTCAAAAATAATTCACTTTCTTACTCAACAAAATATAAATGAAGTACAAGGTAAGGAAGAGTTCGTTTCCACAGAGAGGCAATTGTTGTTACAATAATTCTAGTTTCTTAGTAACCATGGGGGATTTTGATGATATCGAAGCAATAAAATTAAGCAAAGCAAATAAAATAATTGGAAATAATCAATGGAGAGAGATATTGGTCAAGGAGTTCATGTTCAATCTTAAACAAGTGCTTGCATACATGATTAGAATTACGATTTAATCTCTTTGTTTTATCAAAAGCCCTAGACTATCAAGAGAGCAAAATAATCCGTTAATTTCCTAAGTTTATCAACACACATTAGAGTTGCACATGTGAAATCTACCTAAGGAATAACCTAACGCCTTGCGCTAATTAAGTTCAATTACCTA
Source organism: Papaver somniferum (assembly GCF_003573695.1). NCBI lineage: Eukaryota > Viridiplantae > Streptophyta > Magnoliopsida > Ranunculales > Papaveraceae > Papaver > Papaver somniferum. The sequence goes on from NW_020622934.1 coordinate 12,811,704, forward strand.
GGAGCATTAAGTTCTCAGACATAGGCTAATCAATGCAATTGTCATACATTACGCATGACAATTCGGACAAAAGTCAAACTCTACATATGATTACAAGAGTGTATCACTACAAACCGTAATTATATCATGTTACTTGTATTTAGGGTTATCGCTCGATGATAAACCCTTAATTAGCTATGGATTGGATGTGAGTCTAAATAATTGGCCACTTGAGTAAACAAACACCTAAATCCTATTACAGTACGTTCAATCATGTAATTATGAAAAACGGTGGATATTTGAACGATAATCAAGAGAGAAAACTAATGCATTAATCAAGCACAAGTTATGGATTTAAGACTACATCCTTAACCAATAATAAAGAACTTAGTTACTCATAGCTATTGAGTTCATCATCATATTATAAAAATGAAGAAGATAAAAAATGAAAGCAAACTCTAGTAGAATCGCCGCATTCCTCCAAAGCTCCAACTAGAAAAATACGTGATATCCCCCCAAGTTGTAGAAATATCCTTCTTTTTGTAGCCTTTCTCCTTCTTAGGTCAAGTCTCCAAAAGCCCAAACAAATGTATACCAAGACCATATAAAAGAAATACCCATGTAGAAGTTCTGCCAAAAATATGTCACCGGAGGTCGGCCAAAGACTAATCTTCTGCTGCTCCATCCTGTAGTTCTGTGTGCATAACTTCACAGCTGCAGCTCTCTTGCAGCTTCAGTGTACTGCCACAGTCCTTCCGCAACTTCATAACCACCTGAATAATCACAAATGCCACAATCTAAGCACTTTGCAACTGCAATTTCAGTACCAAAATCAACTTCCAACACCTGCAACTCAGTGCAGCATCAAGTTCAGCTGCACTTTTACCACCACTGCACAACAAACTGCAACCACTGTACTGCTTCTACAACAACCACCAGCAACTGCATCATTTTGCATTTAGTACATACATTCATTCAATCATTCCCAGTTGCTTCTCAACAGCATCAGCAACCAAATTAAGCAGCAGCAACAACTCCACAGTCATATCTCAGTCCTAGCATACATCTAGCCTTTACTGCAACCATTATATCAAGCCAACATTTCCATTTCTTCCTTCAGTTCAGCTACAATTCATTCTTTGTAGCTCACCAAGTGAAGCAACACAATGCATTTCCTAGCTGTTCACCTTTCATGTGACATCTTTAGCACCAGTTTCTATCACACAAACATCATCTCTTCCCTGGAGTCTCAGATAAATCCCATCCCCCAATCTTCACAACATCAACATCACTGCAATTTCATTTACAACTCCATTTAGCTGCTGCAATCACGATCTCTTCATATTCATTCACTCGCAGAGCTGTTCTTTCCTGTAGAGGTGCTCGAATCACCACCAATACCTCCACTGCCAAATGCAATCTCGCAACATCACCAGTCTGTCTCAGTCTTGTATTCCAATTGCAAGCAATACCAACCACAACTGCATCATCCTTATTAAACTGCATCTGCAATTTCATAACTGCAACTCTACAGTACCAGTTGCTCAGCTGCTGCTTCAACCACCAATCCAACATCCATTACAACCACCATCTCTTCCATGAGTTTATCACCATCAAGACCATCTGCATTTTATGTTCACCTGCAATCTCATGCCCTGCACTTCAACCATTAACCACAGCAGCAACTCATTTCTTGTCTGCACCATTGTACTATACTTCATTACTACCAGAACAACCAACACCTGCAGCTCAGTTTCATACACACATTCACTCAACAAACCATTCTCCAGAAACATCACCACCAGTCTCAACTTCAGTTCTGCATCATCAGCTGCAACTCATATAACTTCTTCATTTCAGCTCAATTCTTCACCAATTTCATGCCTGCAGTTTCAGCTCCAGACTCACACTGCGAAACCCATTCACCTTGTTCTTTCTTGCAACTGCAGATGCTTCTTGGCTCAATTCCTGCACCCCTTGGCAACAATCATCACTACCAGTACCTACTTGACTCTCAGCTATTGCTCTTCCTGCAACTTCTTGTCAATACTGACATCAAGGCGAACTCCAATTTCCATTTCAATCCAGCTTCAGATCCTCTCCATTCTGTATCTCGAACTTGAGAGTAAAGCCAAATTTCTTGACAAGATGATCCCTGATTCCTTCCACAACAAAACCCTAAATTCATTTCCATTTAAGCTCAATCATTCATGGCAGCAGCTACAAGAACTCAGTCGATAACCAAGCAATTAGACCTTCTCCAGATCAATTCGAACCAAACCCTAAATCTAATAATCAACAGCATCAATTTCTTCTTTCTCTGTGTATTCTCAGCTTCAGAAATTCGTCACACAAACCCCATCTGAACAGAGAAGACTCTTGATCTTCTCAGCCTTGAAACTCATCAAAACTTCATTCCATCTCTGCATCTCTCGATTTCTTTCTCTGAGTTCTTAAACTCTCGGACAGAGCAGCCGCCAATGTTTCATTTCAGGGGGAGGAAAAGAAATAAAATCCAATCATCTCTTCCTCTGAAATTTAGGTTTGATGTAATAGAGAGGATAAATCCACCCAAGTGAGGCAGATAAGGGCCACCTTAGTTCATTTGGCATGTCAGTTTCAGCAAACTGACAGCTCATACCTTCTCTTGCTCAACTGTCAGTTGTGGGGAACTGACAGTTCATTCTTCACCTCCATCTTGCACATCCTAACCGGTTCCAAATGTAACTCGCCTGCGAATTGATCTTTTCGCCCTTTACCCTCCAATCGAGTACTTTCTTCTTCTTTCGCTCCAAATGATTCCAAAGTACCTAATAACTCAAATTCAAACATAAGATACATAATTTACAAGAAAAGTCGCAAAGAAAGCATAAATACTAGATATAAAAGTAGGTGTTTTAGATACCTATCAATTATACACATTTGCTATTTCGAGCCGAGTTTATCTCGCTTATCTATTTCTCGAAATATGTGTTGGTGAGCTTTCGCTTTAGCCAAGTTTATCTTTACTCGTGACGAAAGTCATATTGATTATTTCAATAACTTGAAAATTGCTTTGATGCTAATAGTTTTTGGATAACAATTATTTTAACATCCTCTAAGAAAGTTTCAACGACTGAAATGGGAGTTTTGAAAAAGTAATCAAGTTTGGATATAAACATAGTGTGTTTCTCACATTTGTGTAAAAGTCCAAAACCGGGAACCTAAAGTATGCGCACTCGTACGCGTATTGGCGGTTGTTGGAAATCCGGGTAAGTATGCATGCCCGTACGCATACTGGCGGAAGTTTCACGTCCGTGAATTTCTGCTGGAGTTTGAAAATAAAATACAAACTCAATCGCTACTTAAGTATGCGTACCCGTTTGCATACTTAAGCAGGTTACTTTGTAAAATCGTTTTGTTCATGAACTAAAACGTTTATATAATAAGGAATGCAATCTTTGCAAAATGTGGGTATAATGTTCATGAATTGATTCGAGTGAATCAAAATCAATTTTGCTTCGATAGTGTCGTGTATACTTCTATGAGATATAAGCAATTGAATAACTCTCTAACTAGTTTCATTTGAGTCATTGAACTAGTTATGGCGAAGATGAATAAGCTTGATATGAAAGTGCTCATATGGCTAACCATTGGTTAACTATTGTTGAACCGACTAAGTGTACACGTTTAGGTACAGTTACTCAAACCTAAATGAAGGTACATTTCATTTGTGTATAACAAGCTAAGTTCGATCTAACGGTTGAAAGATAGGGGTATTTAACGATTGAAAGCTAAGTTCGATCCAAGGTTTCGTTGTGAATTTATAGGATTTTTAGTTTGTTTGGATCGAGTTTCTTACACCAATTCTCTGAAAGAACAAGAAAAACTACGTACCTGGTATGTAAAAAAATTTAGAAGCAAAAATTGGTGTTGTACAGATGATGGAAATTAACAGGATATTAAAAATCAACGAAGGTATATCATATATGAGAGTTGGGTTTGTGTGGGATTTTTAATTTGGAGCATAAATTGAACTAGAGATGAAATAGAAGTCCCAAATTGATTATCTTCTTCGTTTGGTAATTAAAATTGCCACTTTGGGTTACTCCAGTTTAACAATTATTGTGAGAAAATCCTAGAACGTCAGATGTCTTTTCGATTTCATGCAATTGAAGATGATATTGATGATGGTTTCTTCTCGATATTTGTTGTTTGAAGGTTTTTGAAATCATGGATGGAGCTTTGACATTGCTGTAATCCAAGAAAAAGATAAGAAGTTTTTAGAGATTTCAGAGGTTGTAGAACTTTTCTGGGTTTGTTTCAGATTTTTAAGCTGATATTGAATTTTTGGGTTTTACGGCAGATGATTAATTTGATTACTCATGGCTGAAATAAGTCGTATTTGGGAGTTTTGGGGCAGATCGACTTGGGGTTGGCATTGATTATGATGGGATTTGGGGAAAAAATGGGGTTTTTGATTTAAAGTGATAATGATTTGATTCCTATGGAGAAAAGAGATGACGAGAAGGAGAATGGATTTGAGTATGAAGAAATTGGTTATAGGAGCTGATAAAAGAGGATGAACTTGAAAGAAAATGGAAATTTTAAAGATCGCTATGGGATTCAATGGGGTGGGGTTTCTGCTCAGAACGAAATTGAAGAATAGGGAGGCAGAAGAGAAGGTTTTCCACTGGGATAAATATGTAACTTCAGTTTACCTTTTAATGGAAATAAAAATAAATAAATAATATCTAGGTCAAACCAAGAACATAACCGTCAACGTCTAGCCGAGGTACCAACCCTTAATTTTTTGAAATATTAGGTACCAAATCTAGGTGTTGGACATTTGCTGGGTATCAAACGTTATAAACCTGAAAGATAGTAGCTTGAATCTAATCACGTTTTCATCTAGTGGTGAATATTGAATGCTTTGTTACCAAGGTAACTTAGATTGCAAACCCTGATTTGAAATCTATATAAAGGAGAACTCTAGCAACTGGGAAACTTAATCCCCACACCTCCTGTGTGATACTAGTTGTATAATATAGAGTGGATTCTCCTTTAACCTTAGGTTTTTCACGAAACCCTGTAAGTTAACGAGTTGAAGACTTCATTGGGATTGTGAAGCTAGACCCAACTATTTTCTATGTAGTTGCATGATATGATCTTGCTATTTTATATCGTGATTGAGTACAATCGTAAGATTCTCTTGAGATTTATTTCTACGATATGAAAGATAGAAAAGTAGTCACAAACATCTTCATCTCATCGTTTGTGATTCCATAATATCTTGTTTCGTTAATCGATTAAGATTATTGTGAAGTGATTGATAATACTAGGCTGTTCTTCGGAAAAATAAGTCTGGGTTATCAATTGGTTCCTGTTCACCTTGATTTATTAAAAGTTGGAACAAAAACTCGTAGGTATATCTATGGGATAGAGATTTATCTATTCAATAGACTTTTTTGTATGATACAGATTTGTTTATCAAGTCTTCGACTTTGAGTCGTAGCAACTCTTAGTTGTGGGTGAGATCATCTAAGGGAATCAAGTGCGTAGTATCCTGCTGGGATCAGAGACGTAAGGAACACAACTGTACCTTTATCAATGTGAGATTGATTAGGGCTCAACTACATTCCAGACCGAAGTTAGCTTTGTAGTAGGATAGTGTCTATAGAGGATTAATACAGTGTGGTGTTCAAATCTGGACTAGGTCCTGGGGTTTTTCTGCAATTGCGGTTTCCTCGTTAACAAAACTTCTGGTGTCTGTGTTATTTCTTTTCCACATTATATTTGGTTATATAATTGAAATATCATAGGTTGTGCATTAAATCGATCAATTGGTAAATCCAATCTCTGGTTGTTGATTGTAATTGATAGATCCTTGAACGTTGGTCTTTGGTACCGTTCAAGTTATTTCTCTTATATTCAATCAGGCTCGCAAATTCTTATTTGTTTGATTGCGTATTGAATTGAGAATTTGAGATATAACTCTTTGATATACTTTTCTTAAGATTGAGTCTAACTGTCGAGTTGATTCTCTTGAAAGTATATTGGAGTTGGTCCGTACAGATTTCTAGAGAAATTTTGGGTGAGATTGTTAGACCCCCGCTTTTTCACATAAAACCATTTTTTATTGATCGCCATTTATGACATAACTCTATGGTACACATCAGTACCTGACAAATTTGATTACTCTACCGGGTAAATATGTAAAGGCAGTCTTGGTTTGGCATGGGCAAACAACGGCTTATCCAAGTATTAATTATTAGCCGATTCTGAAAGATCTATCACCGATTCTCCTGGTGGAGGACTCCAGTCTAATCCTTGAATAAGTCTAGCTAATAACATGATTCTAATCGCGGTCCCAAGTGGACCACCAACACATCCTCGTCGTCCAGTAGTAAATGATACGAATCTTAGTTCCTGCTCAGTGAGATCCACATTAGCTGTTCCACCATCCTTTGACATTAGATGACGTTCTGGGTTGAACTTCAGTGGTTCCTGCCAAATTCTATGGTTCCGGCCTAATCCTATGCGACTTAATAATACATGACTTCCTTTGGGGATAAAATATCCTGATACAATTGTATCTGATTTTGATACATGCGGAAGGTTAAAGGGATCTATTGGATGGAGTCTAAGTGCTTCCCTAGCACAAGCTTTTGCATAATTGAGTTTTGGAAAGTCAGATTCTTGTACCCAGCGGTTCTTACCAACTACCTTATCAATTTCTTCTGCAGTGTTCTTGAGAATTTCCGGTTGATTTATCATCTCCGCCATGGCCCACTCAACAACATTGGCTGGATTATCTACCGTTACAAGTATTATATCATGTCATGGCATATCGGTACATGGAGAAAGAGACGGGATAACATCAGGCAAGTGAAAAGTAATTTGAATATATGCACACTGATATAATTATTAGGATATACGAAATGAACTTATGCATATAAATAAACAATCTTACTGTTGCTTGAGCTTTGATCTCTTCAGTTGATAACAATGGATTCTCGTGTTCGTCCTTAAGAGATATAAGAACATCTAGCAAATCTTCAGGCAGTCTATTTTTCATAGATCCATCGCTCCATTGTCGAATCCGCTCTTCAATAATTGGATCATGATACTTATTCACAACCCACATTGCTCTCTTGACAATATTTTCATGGCCATCTAAATCTACCAACCTCAAATAAGGCAAATAATCTTGTACACCTAAGGAATAGATATAATAAAGGAGTGTAAAAGCCGAATCAACATGTTCTATCTCTTCACTACAAGGTCCTCCATCTTTTCTTCCTTTTACAAAATACCTTTTGTTGAAAACCATTTTTCTGATTACATTCCCACTGAATTGCCTCGTTAGTAATCTTAAGTTAAATACTTGACCTCCACATAACGAGTTTTTATTGCATTGATAGTGTAAATAGAACACAAGGTTGTCAGCTTCCTCATTTATCTTTTGGAGAAGCCATTTCTATCTCGCATGACTGACCATTTCGGAAGTCACAACTCTTCTCATTTTATTCCATTGTTCTTCTCATGGTGTAACCGCAACAGATAAGAACCCACGACTCGAATACTCAGTAGCCATTGTTATGGGCCTTGACGAAAAAATCGCATCTTGTTTTTTCAAAAATTCTCGAGAAATTTCTGGAGAAGTCATTGGAATTACATGAACATTTCCAAGACGAATATATGTAATTTCAGTATGCATTTCCTTCATTAAACCTAATATCCATTTAAACCTTGGTTTATTTCAAAGTAAATCTGGTATACTACCCAAAATCGGCTAGGATGATGGTCCCAGAGGTAATGGAAATGATGCTGGTAAAGTTTTTTGTTTCTTAAGATATACCCCAAAATTGATGAGAAGAAGTAAAATTATTGATGCAAGAATAGGTAGTAAACAACATGTACTTACATCAAATATTGCAAGGCTGGTTGTAGAATGCATCCAATGAGTAATATTAGAGAAGGTTGAGAAAGAAGTGTGGTTGTCCATGCCTGCCTAAATTTTGTAGGATATTGATAATATTATTGAAGAATAGTAGTAGCATAACTAGGAACATTGTATATATACACATACTTGTTGCTAGTAATGTTTAATGGCATGTAGATCTAAGATCCTATGTTAAATGTGTCTGATTCTATTAATTTTCATTCTTAGTAAATCCACACTACCTACTTAATTTCCTAATTAGTGATAAGATAAAAGTGATAAAATTTAATAGTCATGTCATCTGTTTAATTTTAATTTGAGTTAATGCAATTACTAAACATCATCATTAATTATATTAATACAGTAGGTGGATTTAGAATCTACCTAATACATGTAAATTATGATAGGATTTTTAAATATGAATTTTATATCATTTAAGAGTGAATTTTGGGTCATATTCGTTGATTTAACATTAATTACTTTCTTAAACACAGTAGAAACTAAATAAAAAATATGAACTTAAGAGTAAGTTTTGGGTCATATTCATTGAATTAACGTTAATTACTTTGATTAATTGACTTAAACACAATAGAAACCAAATAAGAATTATGAAACCCACTTTTTCTTTTCTACAATGGCTAAAAAGGCTGGTTCCAATAGCCTTATTTTTCTTTTATTTATTTATTTTAGTTTTTT